>NC_140209.1:60965242-61232742 GCF_951802725.1 Rutilus rutilus
CAGATCTCTCAAGATCTCTGCATCTCCTCTTATTACAGACTTTATTTCTTTCCTGCTGAAGTTCTTATTGAGAATGAACAGTTCAGATGTTGATGTTGATATTAAAGTTGTGTTCAGTGTTTGCTTTAGTTGCTCTCGACTCTTGAGTTTTGAACATTAGTTTCTCTCTGACTGCTTTAACTGTGTGTTTCTGACACGTGTGTGTTACGGCAAACACACACCAGAGAAACTGATCAGATGTTGGTCACTGTTTAGTGATGATAGTCATCATTTAGTGATTCACTGACACCAGAGTCTCTAATCTCTGATTAAACTAGTTCATATAGTTGTTAACTTCACATGTCAATACTAATGAAAATGCAGGAAACGTTTAGACAGGATCATGTAGACTCACACACACATCAAGAATCAGCGCATGAATCTCAACAATAATGACAATCAACAAAATATTCAGACACACAGAAAAACTCTGAAGTCACAAAACGAGCTTTGCTGATTGGTCCCGTGACGATGACGTAATATGATGCGTGCGCTGAGGCTCCGCCTTCTTTCACACTGAACTCTTCTCTGACTCATTTCATCTGTTGAGTCGAGGAAAGATCTCCACGGGTGAAGACATGAACACACTGGAGAGCCGCTTTATAGTAGGAGATGAAGTTGTGCTTCTGATAATCTGAGGCTCTGACACTGTTGTTCATGTTTAATACTGTAAAGCTGCTTTAAGCAATCTATTGAATAAAATGCCATATAAATAAACGTGACTTTACTGGAGTGCTAATTTGCAGAGCTCATGCTAACATGCCCATGTTGTTCTGATCAGAGTCTTTTCTTATGCTCTCTATAAAGATGTTTATTTAGTCACTGAGAGGAAAGTGTGCAGCACATATTTACATATTCATCTAGACGTCGCTCTCAGCCGTGTGGGCGGAGTCAGATATTCACTAACAGTGTATCGCTGCTTGCGTATTTCCAACTTCGCTTTACCGCTAATGCCGGAGACACACTTAACGACCAGCTGAAACATTCTTAGACTGAACCAGTGGCGGCTGCTGGTCTTTCAAAGAGGGGAAGCTCATTTTTGGCCTACATCATAAAAATTATTCATTTATTTATACGTAAATTCTACGTTCCTTTTCAAGAAAATGCTCTGTGAAAAATGAATGTAATAATATAATAAAGGTATAAATAATAATATAATAAAGTATAATAATAATAATA
Source organism: Rutilus rutilus (assembly GCF_951802725.1). NCBI lineage: Eukaryota > Metazoa > Chordata > Actinopteri > Cypriniformes > Leuciscidae > Rutilus > Rutilus rutilus. Next base: position 60,966,461 of record NC_140209.1, read on the forward strand.
ATAATAATAATGTTTTTTTTATAATTATTTTTGAATTATTACTAATAATAATATAAAAATAATAATAATATAATAAAGGTATAAATGTATAATTGTGTGAAATGTATTATGAAAATTGGCTAGCAATTTCGACAAGCAATGATTGCAGCAGTTTGTCTTTGAAAAATCCGCGATGGGACTGAGCTCGAACAGCTTCAACATCAGCGACTTTTGATTGTATGAAATTGCTGTCAATCAAAAGGAGATGCAGCCTTTGAACAGACCCTCCAATCATCACGCAGAAGCCCGGAGTCCAGGCCAGCCCACAAAAAACTATTCAGAGCCGCCCCACTGATGTCAATGGACGCTGGGCTTCAACAGGGAAATGCACTGTGACGCTACGGGAATGTATGAGAATCGAGTCAGCCGACCTGCTGTATGTAACTGATTCTGAACCAACTCGTCTTTGAGATGAACACATTTTCAATATAATGTTAACACAATAGTACATATTTGACCATTCATTTTTTGACATTATAGGGGAAGCCGAGCTTCTCTTGCAGTCTTAAAGAAATCTCCACTGGACTGAACTGAACACACTTACAGAGTTTCCAACGACTAGAGCAGATTTTAAACACAAACTGTGAACAACGACTGAACGCAACGGTCTCTAACTCGGCGTGTTCGGCCGTGATCAGTCAGAAGTATCAAACTACATTCATAATCGGCCTTACAGTCGTTAAGTGTGTCCCGGCTTAATGAAGAACGAAAAAGAACTTCGCCGGGAGTATATTGGGACCTTAAGGCCCTGTGTGTGTGTGTGTGACTGACTGACTGACTGTGTGTGTGTGTGTGTGTGTGTGTGTGTGTGTGTGTGTGTGTTAGCTTAGCACCACTAATAATAATAATAATAATAATACTAAGTTTAATAGCTTTCTCAAGCCAACATAACAAAACACCAAAAACTAAAACTGTGTGTTTGTGGACTTACATCTGCGTGGTCCTGCTGACATCCTGATCTCTCCTCCGTGATCCACACTAGAAAACACACAAACACACACACACAGTTTGTTTCATTATATTAGTGAGGACATTGCATAGACCATTCATTTTATATCAGGTTAATGCTATTTTTTATGGCCAAGGCAAACTCAAGCCTCACTCCCAAACACAGAAACACTAGATTTAAGATTTAATTGTTTTTAACTAGTGAGGACCAGTAAAATGTTCTCGCTATGTCCTCAAAATGTCTTCTTACTATTTCACTATAAAGGTGAGAACATTTCGCCCTCACATGTATAGCCAAACGCGCACACACACACACACACACACGCGTAATTTGCGGGTGGGGCGGGTGGGACATGTCCCCACCACTTTTGAAATATCTCGCGACACTAATAGGCTATACCAACACAAATAAATAAAACATCTCCAGTTAACTAGCAGAGCATTCATTTAGTTCATTTGTTAAATAAGAGATGATCTAGCGCTGAAATGTGTTGTTTTTTAAATCAAGTTATAAAAGTGCTCGTTGCCGCTGCGATCAGTCGGAGACTGTGTTCTCTTGGACTGTGTTCTCTCGGTCTTCACTCGCGCACTTCAGTCCGTTGTGGAGACTCTCTATTCGTTCCGGTGAAATTACAAAACAAAATGCACACACGCGTGTCCCTGCCTGATATACAACCACTGATAAACATAATCGGTTTTGATGAGAAAAAAGAAAACCTATACGAGTGCGGATTAGAACCCAGAACCTCTGACACGCTTGGAAAAGTTCTGCCACTGGACCACTTAAATACACGCTTAAAGTTGTCGGATCTATGTATTTATTCACGTGAAAATTCTCACCACTAATAACATATATTAGACCTCATTAAATGACAAATTAAACCAAATGTACTATTTAAACTGAATTGTGTTAGCAACGCTTTTTTATTAAACATTTTTATATATTTACATTAGTAAGCTACAGGACATCGTCTTTTGAAACATGACCTGCGCGAAAGAGGAAAAAAAATGAATGCATCATTGTACCCAGCACTTCTGAACATGCACTTCCGAATGCGTCTCTGTCCCCAGCACATTTCAAACCAAACTGACGCACACACACACACACACACACACACAAGTTTCTAATTTTGTGACCTAACAGTTGTGGCACTGGCCACACTTATTACTAGGGGTCCAAGCACCGAAATTGAGAACATAAATCGTAAAACTCAGAGGGATGATCTATTAAAAAAAGGTGATTTGCATATTGGGTCAATAACTTTGGAAAAGTCTTGATCAAACTCCTCCTAGGAGCATGATAAATAATTCCATTTAGAATATTTTAATAATAGTTTATATATGAAAAGAGAAGTAATTTCCTTAATGTCGAGAGTTTTTATCTGTGTATCGTGAGAGTGGGAATGGACAGATGCAGCTTAAAAAAAAAAAGGACGTAGCAAAGGGAGAAGAGGAAAATGTGTGCGCTAAAAAGGAGAGAATGAGTGTGTAATCTGTGGTGAGAGACTAGCGAATGAAAGCATGAAGCTCTGCAAATTCAGGAGGCATCAGAGCACCAAACACACACACAGTAAACCCAGAGAACCCATCGAGAAACTCTACTTCAGTCCTTTCTTTTGTAAAGTTTCACTATAATGTGGCATTTCTATTTGATTTGACCCTTGATGTAAGTTGATGTAAAGATGTAAGCTCTTGCAGAAGTTAAAGTGTGCTGCGTAACACAAGAATGAACCTCATTGGTTCCAGGGATGGGCAGTATTTCAGATACATGTATTTAAAATACGTATTTGAAATAGCCTACAAAATACTATTTTGTATTTTAAATCCTTTGGAAAAAAATCTAATGTAATTTATATTTAAATACATTTAAGATGAGTATTTTTGTATTTTCAAAATACATAAAATACTTTTTGCCAGTCAACCTCTTTATCAGGGTACTGATTTTGTGCATCAACTACTTCAGACATTCACTAGCTCAGCATTGGATCAGCGATGGTTTTCTTTTCTTTTCTTTTCTTTTTTTTTTTGTAAGGTGAGAATGTCATGATCAATTCTACTTGTTGATTAAAGTTAAAATAGTGCATTATTCACTTCAGTTAACATGAAAGAATAAAAGAAAGAATAGTAGATTTTTATCAACTAGCTTGTCAAATGTGTTTAAAGCTTTACTGCATGTTAGGGCTGGGTGATATGACACTACATATCATAGCGATGATATAAAGTTTGAATTGATGGATCTTTTTATAAATCGTTTACATAGATGGGCCTGTTTGTGGGGTAAGCAAATATCCGTGCAGCTTTTAGTAATCAGGGATTATTGGAACATTGGAGTGGAAAAAGAAGCACTGATGAATGATACACCACAAACATCTTCAGCTTTTAGTTTTATTGTACATAAAAAATAATCAAAAAGGGGTAAATAGTGTCAAATTAATCTAAATTAATTCTAATTTAAAATTTTAGATAGGCTACACTTTCTAATTTTAATACACTTATAGAAACAAATAAACTTTACATAAAATAAACATAAAATTACTTAAAAAGCATTGGACTACCTGCAAAAAAAAGAAAGAGATGAGGTTAGGAATGTAAAGTCAGTAGGCCTATGTAGTTTCTTCATTCACTGTGGCCTATACCTGCACTGGATGGCCAATTTCACATGTATTTTGTGTATTTTCAAAATACTGTATTTGTATTTAAATAAAACATTTCACACAGTATTTTGTATTTGTATTTTAAATACATTTCCATGTATTTATGCCCATCTCTGATTGGTTCTAACACGCGTCAAGCAAACATACTTGAGCTTACGTTTACACACAACTAATGTGTGAGTTGATGAATGTTTATATGTTTATATGTGAATTTAGGAAAAATGAATCTGTTCATCATATAAAGCGATCGAGTCTCTTCAGAAAATGTGGACTAAACCACTCAATGCATATGGATTAGTTTTACCATCTCTGAAGTGAAGTAAACAAAAGAGTCAAACCGAATGTCAAAATAAAGGTTCACATAACAGAACATAAACCTGACAATAAGCTCGTTTGGCTATTTTTATATGTATAATAGATGTAATAGATCCTCGAATCTGACTGGACAAGAGGCTTTCTGCTGATATTTCACCAGTATCATCGTCTTCGTCACTGCGCACAGTTACAGTGTTACGCCACTGGGTGGCGGCAAGAGATTGACTTTGACAGAGTCATTAAACTGTTTGTTCACATTCAAAAACGCTGATTCATTAAAAGATAGATGTAATGAAACAAGGTGCTAATTATTTTAACTTTGAGCTCCACTTTTCAAAGCTCAGCTGACCAGCAATGCGTCGCATGGTTAACACTGAAGCTGATGCTTCACTTAAAGGGATACTCCACTTTTTTTGGAAAGAGGCTCATTTTACAACTCCCCCAGAGTTAAACAGTTGAGTTTTACCGTTTTCGAATCCATTCAGTCGATCTCCGGGTCTGGGGGTCCCACTTTTAGCATAGCTTAGCATAATGAATTGAATCGGACAAGACCATTAGCACATATTACGCCTGCTGGACTCATGGTACGGCAGCAAAGTTTCTTGACTATTACGCAGGAATGAGAGTATAGTTCCTAGTCATATCAGCCTAGAAAAAATCACAACTTTTCATTTACCGTCAGTCTTAGTACACGATGTAACTACAGAAGAGTCAAGTTTTAAATAGGAAAAATATCGAAACTCTTTGTTCATTTTTTTGAGAGAGATGCTAATGGTCTTGTCCGATTCAATTCATTATGCAAAGCTATGCTAAAAGTTGGACCCCCAGACCCGGAGATCGGCTGAATGGATTCCAAAATGATAAAACTCAACTGTTTAACTCTGGGGGAGTTGTAAATGAGCCTATTTCCAAAAAAAGTGGAGTATCCCTTTAATAGAGACCAATGGCATTGATTCAATGCACTGACCAGCGCTGCCGCCATTCATGGTAAATACCCTTAAACATTAAGAGTAGGGGTGCAACGGATCAAAAAACTCACGGTTCGGATCGTTTCTCGGATCAGAGTAACGGATCTGATGATTTTTCGGATCAGCAAAAAAAATAATAATGATAATAAAAAAGACAAGACAAATAAACATACATTTTGTCTTTTTGTTTATTAACAGTTTTAATTTATTAAATTAATATATATAAAATCAACTTAAAGTGCACAAGGCATAATATCTTCTTTTTAACTTAATGAACAACAACTTAGGCCGGCCACACACTGGTTGCGTGGCGTGAGCGTGGCGTTTCAGCTGCGTGGCGTTTGCGTGGCGTTTTCCATGTCTTTGCACACCAGAAATGTATCTGACACGGCGCTGCTGCTGCTAGGTGACATATGATAAGCCTCATTGGTGATATATTTGACATATGGGGAGAGAGTTGTGGAAGGCCTATACTTCATGTTAAACGTAAATATATAGCAGCAAAGACAACGTCGGCAGTGTTGGCTATAGAATATTTCGTTCTGTATTGACAGGTGCAGTATTTGAAAATCGATAATTTTTTTTTTTAATTAAATTTATATTTGCATTTATGTCAAAACCTAGACACTTCCAAACATCAAAATGACATTTATTATGTATTCGTGTCAAAATGACACGATATTTTCCTATCTATTTTGCCTGGAAACGCTTGCGTGTCGTGTGAAAAATAGGCGTCGGTTCTATTTCTAGCATGCACGTGTTTTCCGCGCGGCCCAAAATGCTCCCATACAGGGGATTTAAATGACGCGGGGCGTTCAAGCTCCTCCGTTCCTCTGCTCGTCATGACCACACTGTGTGGACTGAACATGCGCACAATTTTTTTATTTTTTTTTTATAAATCAATCCGCGAATCACGTGTGTGCCGAACCGAAGATATTGATCCGAACGGATCACATATCAATGATGATTAACTTATTTAACATTTAATACACATGCACAAAGTTCAAAACAAGAAGGATATACTTATGAGAAAAGGAAACACTCATTACTCTGCGGTTTGCTTGTCAGTATCGCGGTACTACAATATTGCGGTTATCGGGACAGCCCTATTTAGAAAACAAAGCAGTTATTTCAGGACTAAATGAAGCACATTTCAGGTTACCTGAGAAAACATTTTATTTTACAGTGTTGTGTTAGCTGTACCATTCTTTATAATATAATATATCATTTGTGCTGTCAATCAATAAAAAATTAACTATATTAAATCACATCAGGCGCTCATTCAGCCCATCAGGCAATTGTTTAAGCATGTATGGGTTAGAAAAACGGGTATTTTTAACATGAAAAGTTGCTTAATGCACCTTTAAAAACTTGTTTTATGGCATCTTTTTATGAATGAATCAGGATCACTGATACTAATACAGCAACTTATGTCTCGATGATGTCTCCCTCAATTTTAAACATTAATTATATCCATTCAACACTATAGTGTTTTGAAAGCTATACTTTTCTTAACATTTATTAGACTTTAACAAAAAAAATTAACAACTATTAATTTAAGTGAATTTACCACAATCCTCACATAAACCCATAATAAATGTCATATTTACCTGTGACCATATTTACCGGTGTCTAACAGGTCGGAAATATACTAAATTTAATAAAGTTATCAAACAGTCTACACTGCATAACTTATAAATCAAATATAGATTAATCCTTATTAAAGATACAAAAGTTATTTTCTTTAGTCAATAGCAGTGAGTTTATTCTCTGTTCCCTTCAGTGGCGGCTGGAGGAAGCACACAACATTTTTGCAGTCTGACCCTTACGAATATATTAATTATCTATAGCGTCTTTCTTTGCCTCGCGTGTGTGTAAGGACATTCACAGACAGCCAAGAAAAAAACAGATGCTGCGCTAATTTATTTAAATATTTTGAGTTAACGTCGACAGCACTAAATATAATATAATATAATATAATATAATTAGTGGTGGGCCGTTATCGGCGTTAACGTGCTGCCTTAACGTGAGACTCTTATCGGGCGATAAAAAAAATATCGCCGTTAATCTATTCTCAAAGTTGGGTTGGGAGCTGGGTCTATACTACGCAAGCTATGATGACTTTCACCTTGATATTTTAGCGCGGATGTATGCCTATACCTAGCCGAATTGCACTGTGCCTACTGTGAAATTACCACATCAAACGTGACGTGCTAACATGGATACAGCTATGAAGCCGCCGGGTTTGCTTCAGGGAAAATGTATTTTTAAGAAGCTTCTAGGAGAGTAACGGTACACATATTCGTAGTAAACCGTTCGGTACGAGGCTTTCGGTTCGGTGTTCAGTACGCATTTTCAAACCGAACGGTTCGTTGGACCATTTTTCGTTATTTCAAATGTAGGCGGGTTGCGCGTGGCAAGCGCGCTCAGAGACGCTGGCGCTACCACAACATTGTCCGACATCAAATGGCAAACGTAACTGAGCTACACGTTATTGTGTGGTTGACAGACCGTTGTTTATCAGTTTGGACCAAAGCAGCGCGAGCCGATCTTGATCAAGCGACACTGTTACTACACAGCGCTAAGGGATCCAGTAAAGAAATAATTTGAATTCGCCACAGAAGTAATAACATCGCTGCGAGATCTAGAGAGAAACATTCACATTTCTCCATTATTAACGGATCAAACAGTGCGTGGAAGCCAGGAAGAAACATTGTGCCATGAATGAACTATCCAGTGTCCACAGATCAGCAACATTCACCATGGATTTACTGTAGTAACACTAACTGCTATCATGGAAGTTTGGCAGGAATAGTAGGCTATAATGCTTTCAAGTAACATTACGTCGGTTTTATTTTGCCATTATGAATAAAATTGCTGCCCTCAAATGTTAATCTGAACTAAAAATAGACCTTTGTTTATAACTACTACAATATTAGGCTACATTTCATTTTTTCCAAGGAGCAGTTTTGTTTTATATGCTCATAAGAAGATTCTATTATAGCTCCATCATTGCTCAAAGTAAAAAAAAAAAAAAATCATACTTTATGATGTTAGTTTTAATAAAATTTAATAAAATCTCTGGCATTTCTTTCTTTTTGCTGTATCGAACCGAACAGTGAATTTTGTGAACCGTTACACCCCTAGAAGCTTCCCAATGGAAACCTCGACAAGACTAAGGTTGTTTGCACCTTGTGCAATGCGGAATTAGTTTACTGTAGGAGTATTTTTGTATTTAAGAAACACGTGCCCCTCATTATTTGGGTAGCACACATATTCTGAATGCCTTCGGCAGAAGTCAAATGAGCCATTTTAATCTAGATTAATTCCAAGATTACAGTGAGATTAATCTAGATTAAAAAAATGTATCTATGCCCACCACTAAACATAATATAATATAATATAATATAATATAATATAATATAATATAATATAATATAATATAATAAAGCAGTTACACTGAGATGGTTTGGAACAACGTGTTTTTGTATGGTTAATTGTTGTCTACAGACAGAATTAAACCATCAAAATTACATGTTTATTTATTTTATATAAATTTACAAAATTGTCTATATTAGTGTTTTTTTTTTTACTTTTTAATTCCAAGAAGCACTAAACATGACAATCCCTTTGAGAGATCATTGAGACTCTGCAGGTTGGTAGATCTCCAGGAACAGGATTGGACACCCCTGTTTTAAAGGGTTAGTTCACCCAAAAATGTGAAATCTGAGAGCTCTCTCACTTCTTCATAGGCTGCTAGGCAATTTCATCTGTCGGCCCAGAAAAGTTAGTAAAGACATCTTTAAAATAGTCCAAGTGACTACAGTGGCTCAACCTTAAGTTTATCAAGCGACGAGAATACTTTTTGTGCGCAAAAAACAAACAAAAATAACGTCTTTATTCAACCATCTCTTCTCTTCCATGTCATTCCCCTGTTGATGTAGTGTAACAGTGCAGCGCTACGTCAGAACGTAGGCTCACTATTGGCCAGCATCACACACATCACACTCATGACCAGCGTCGGCCAAGCCTAATCTTTTTCTATCCCTTTGAATGTACTGACTGGAAATTAATGGATCAATCTAGTTCATTTGTATAACTATAGTATACTGACAGTATAGTTTTATATAATTGGTGTACATCGAAATGCTTATAGATCATTAGATGTTTATTTAACTTTTACAGAACCAAATAAAACATTTTAAGTTGCCAGACATGATTAAATATATTTGTGTCCATTATAATAAAATAATATAATATAAAATTAATATAATATATTTTCTATAAAGACACTTATTAGGTGTCATAATAAATAACATTAATTATGTGTTATCATATAGAAGCATCAGTAGTCGTACAGACAGCACATTCAACCTGACAGCAGCTCAGAAGCATCTGAATGATTCAATTTATTCACTTTCTCTAACATGCAGTCTTCACTAATATGACAGTTTGTTCTGTGTAATATTTTTACATTCCAGTATTATACTATATTATAAAATATTATAATATCTACAAAAATATCACATGATTTATTTAAATGTTTAAATAAATCTACAGCTAAGAAATGATGTTCGCATGTCTATCTAACACTTTGAACTGTTCACAGATAAGAATAAAATATATATTCTACTTTCTGCCTCTCCTGATGCCCCTAGTTTGATTTCCCATTTTAAGGATGTCTTTACCAGTCAGCCTGACATATCTACCTTATATCTAAAAGATTCTGTTTTCGGCTGGTCTAGTTCTCTTCATGGCTTTGCCATTCAATTCAAAAAGCCGTCCAAAATGTGGAATGGTGGTCGCTAAAAAAACAAAACATCCTCTTTTTATGGAAAAAGACATCAAAACCACATTTTAAATCTTGGCTGCCTGAACTCTCTGCCACTTTGCATTTAGAGAGACTTATGGCTCGTTTCCACCGAGCGGTACGGTACAGTACAGTACAGTACAGTATGATTCGGGACGGTAAACCCTCATCCGACTTGCGTTTCACCCGCCAACAGTACCTTTACTTGATAGGCGTGGTGTAGCCTATGCCGGAAAGAAGCGATCAACGTCATTTTCGCGCAAGAAGAAAGTGACATAGTAAACAACAATGTATGACATACAGCAGATCTTGTTCTTGCTTCTCGGCTGTTTGTCAAAAGAAGACAAGCGCTGACATTAGGCGTTTCTCAATACCAAGTACGCAAAGTTTGAACTTGCCAAATCCGACACAGGAGAATGACTCCCGAGGACGCGAGTCCGGTAATTCTGCAAATGGAACAGAGCGCTCTTCAAAGTGTCACTCAGCTCGCTCTGCTACTCCAGTTATGTAGGCAACAATAAAACTAATTATGTTATAAAACGCCACTCTGTCTCTCTTTGTTTTCATTTAAAGAAATCTTAAACATTATAGCCACACAAATGTGGTTCAGGCAACGCTTATTGATTATATTCATTGCATGCATAACGATAGCCTATTTATAACAAAACGAAATATAAAACACAACCCTGCCTCTTTTCGTTTAAATTGAAAAAATATTAAACATATTAATATGGTCCAGGCAATAAGTGCATTTGTACTAAACAACAAATGTTGCAGTAAACAACATTACAGTGATCATCTTCACTGTAATAAAATTAAAAATGGCAAAACTCAACCCAGTCTCTTTTTTGTTAAATTTCAGTTTTATCAATAATAGCCTTTATAAAAGTATAAGTAAAAGGTACATGAAGCTATACAATAAGAGATAAAGCAAACAATTCAGTCAAACAAACAAAGTCAGCGCTCTAGTCTAACGTTACAACGGTAAAGTTAAAAAGCCTAACGTTGAATATATAAAGTCATAAAACTTTAAAACGATTGGCCAGGGAACAAATTATAGATTCACGAGACCAAAGATCGGCCGTTAGGTTTACACAAGATTAATTATATCTCATGTTTAACCACTACAGAGACGTCAGAGTCAGCGGCAAACATCAGAACGACTAGCCGAGGAAATGCGTTCCCAGGCGGGGTACATCAGCGCTGAGCGCCCGGTGATCAGTTGGAATGGATCTCACAACCTGGATCAAATTTACATAAATCTTTATAAATAAACCATAGATTTGAGCTTTAAACAACTACTTTCTCGCCTGAAAAACTCTTAAACTACATTCCGTGACACAATGACAGTAGTATTATATTTCAACAATATATTAAAAAATGGCGCTGCTTGTGTTGTCATTCCCCTTGTAGCACGCGCAAGTGAAGATTCTCTGTCAACCAATCAACATCCTGCAGTGAGTCTAGCTCCACCTTTTAGTACCGTACCACTGTGCTGGGTACCCCAATGGAAGGGTACCGAAAAAGTAGTACGGTACGGTTCGGCATTTTGGTACCATTCACAACTTTTGACAGTGGAAACGGAAATAATTGCAGACCGTACTGTACTGTACCGCACCGCTTAGTGGAAATGAGCCATTAGACACAACCTTTCAGGTAACATTGCTTGCTTCGAGGCCACCTAGGAACCCTTTCTTAATCATCTATCAAATGTAAAGGATAACAGTTTAACCCTTTAGGCGCCAGAGGTTTTTTCCTAAAACGTTCGATTTTGACATCTTAATTTCAAAAGGCTATATATTAAAAGTGATAAAAGATAGAGACTTTCTGTAAATTAGAGAAATATTAAGGATGACCCAAAGTTTATGTAGGAATTACATTTTCCCATCTAATTTGCATATCATGACGTCATATAGTGGCGGCCATCTTGGATTATAGAATTTTCATGAAAAGACACATGTTTAAAAGATAAAATGCAGCACTTCTTTCCCCCAAAAATGTCCCTCACCTTCTGTATGCTATATTGCACAATACTGAATGCTCAGGTAAATAGTAAGTAGTGAACAAACTGTGTAAATCATTACTAATAATAGAAACAAACTGAATGCATGTAGCGATTGGCCTTTTGCTGTAGAGATTTTCCATTTACTACATAGGCACTCTGATTCCATGTATGGTGCACATATTATTCATATGACACACAAACACAAGTAGACAAGACCTGTTTAGTTCACAGATCATGAGTGAGATGACGAGACAAGACGAGAGACAATGTTAGTTTTTTTTGTGTGTGTGTGTTTTTTTTTTGGTTGTTGTTTTTTTAGCTGACATAGACGCACACATCATAAGGACATGAACACACAAAAAAGAACACATATTGTACACTAAAATGGTCAGGGAAATAGATAGTAAATCAACAGTGTAAATCATTACTAATAAATGGCAGACAAAAAAAAAAAAAGAATTTATGTTGCAGAGCTTTTGCTGTAGAGATAATGACTCCCTATCCATCCAGGTGACATTTCTTGTAGTGTTTCATGGTGTGGTCTTGCGATAGACTAATAGCCCCTCTGCTCCGTGTCACACCGCCTCTGCTCTTGCTACGAGCAGCGCGGGCGCGGCCAGATCTGTCTCGCGCGCGCGCCGAGTGTGCACAGCTCGGACTACTGTCTTTGTCATTGCGACTCCCCACCCTGCCTTCACGTTGCCCCCTAACTGTCCTATGAATACTTCGACCTCGTCTAACATACCCAGTGGCATTAGACAAAGCCTCCACCACAATACTGTCGCCGCGATTGCGGAGAGGCACGCGGTCACCATGGCGAACGCGGTAAACATCTCCCGCCTCGTTCCCCACAACACTAACACGCCTGCTAACTTCGCAATGAACACTCCGACCCCGGGAAACATTGTTCCCACCACTGACATTGGGCAAAGGACCATATATATTGGGCAAAGGATTCACCGTTTGTGCTTGGTGTAGGGCTATACTTTCACTTTCAGAATCACCGTCATTTTCTGAAGGCAGATAACGTTATTCCCCTTCAGAATCAGGGTCCGCGAATAGAACACCCAACACTTCATTGCGGGTAAGCTTTATTGATGCCATTAGATGATAATAATAATAATAATAATCTAATGCAAATACTCGCTGACGTTGACAATATTGATCTAATAAAATGGCTCACTCGCATCACTAGCTCCGCTTTTGTTCGCACTGATTCAACGCGCTCTAGCTCGAAGATTTTGTATAGAAACATGACATTTTTTGAGTCGGGGATGAAGTATGACATGTATGCTAACTAGTGGAGGGGAGGTCGAACGAAATTTGACACCCTGTTTGACAAAATCGGCCGTTTTATTCAGTGCCGCATCTTGTCGAGTAAACTCGACTGTGGCGGCTAGAGGGTTAAATGTTTGATCCTTTTATTGTTTGCATGATCACCACATTGCCTAAGCCCACTGGCCTAGAAATATATGAATAACATTATAAAAAAATATGTTTTTTTAAACTGGAGGAAGTGATATAATTCAACGGTTGTTAAATCACCCTTTTTTTCTTGTCGTTGTCTTTTTGTACTGCTATATGTTGACCTTAAATTCAAAATAAAAACATAATATATATAAAACAATATATTATTATTTTAATTCTCCTTTTTTGGTCCGAAAAAGAAAGGGCTAATAGCATTAGAACAACACCAGGTTGAGTAAATGATGACTTCATTTTCATGATCAACATACTTGAGTTTGTCCAGATGTTTGAGTGTGTCAGAGAGCAGCTTCAGTCCTGATTCTCCTGGGTGATTGCAGCTCAGGTCCAGCTCTCTCAGGTGTGAAGGGTTTGAACTCAGAGCTGATGCCAGAGCAGCACAACCTTCCTCTGTCACCAAACAGCAAGATAATCTATAACAACAAGTGTTCATGTTATTGTGCTTCAATTTTACAAATGTTTTAGATATTTTTTCTAGGATTTGTGATAGAGCGTCAGGGATGCAGGATATGGGGATGCTGAGGGTCCGGCAGCACCTCTTATACAGGACTATAAATACAACACTGCAAAAAGTTTCAAAAACAAATCAATAAGTTGTTTTATGTTATAACCAATATGCAGGTATGTGGGCAGCTAGGGGTGGGCGATATGACCAAAATCTTATATCACGATACGAGTAATTTTATTTCACAATAACGATATATATCACAGTATAATTATTTTCACTTCAAAAGGGTCTTCTTATGCCCTTTTACAAAGTCTTGATTTTGTTTTTGGGGTGTATTGGAATTTACATTTTTACAATTTACATAGAACATTTTTCACATATTTTACATTATTACAGCACCTCTCCCCCAAGTCTGGCCCGAATGTGCCGTTTATTGGTAATATTAAGATGTCTCTTACCGTAGTCCAAAAAAAAAAAAAAAAAATTAAATATAAAATCAATTCCATACTGGGAAGAAGAACATTAAAGGATGTCTTCTGAAGAAACCCCACTTACTTTCAGGCAATACTGTTAAAGTGGGACACTTGTATTGTCAAAGTGGAATACTTCATTTTTCTTAAATTCTAGACAGGGAACTGTTCTTGAACATTAACATATTTAATGAATACATGTATAGCTCAAACCTCAATATGATGAGTTGACAGTTCAGACTCGTTAGTCCCTTACAGAGCAGCTTCACCCCTGAATCCTGCAGGTCATTGTTACTCAGGTCCAGCTCTCTCAGGGGGGAGTTTGGTGATTGTAGAGCTGAAGCCACAATATCACAGTGCTGATCAGTGATCTTACAGCCTGTTAATCTGAAAAAGAAGAACTAATAGGATTATTTTGGTTGAAAATTAAATCAACATATAACTGCAACAATTTAAATAGTATTTTGCTTGTTAATACAAATCCATAAATTACTTATTAAAACTAATAACTAATTCCTTCAAAATATGTTCACATAGGGCTGGGCAATATGTAAAAAAAAAAAATCATATCTCCGTTTTTTTTCTTTCTTTTTTTTTTTGGCTGAATGGCATTACATTATATATGGGCATTTTCTACTTTAAAAAAAAAATGTCTTAATTTAAAACAAAAACAACAACAAATATTTCAAATTGTTTTTTAGATATTTGTTCTAGAATTTGTGACAGCGACAGAGAGGCAGGATATGGGGATACTGAGGGTCCGGCAGCACACCTTATACAGGACTATAAATTAGGGCTGTGAAAAGATTAATCGCGATTAATCGCATACAAAATAAAAGTTTGTGTTGAAATAATATATGTGTGTACTGTGTATAATTAAATTTGTATCTATAAATACACACACATGCATGTATATATTTAAGAAAAATTTGTTATTTATATATAAAAAAAATTATATTTATATATAATATAAATTAAATATAAATATATACAGTATATGTATGCAAATATTTCTTAAATATATACATGCATGTGTTTGTATTTATATATACAAAATAATTATACACAGTACACACACATATATTATGTAAACACAAACTTTTATTTTGGATGCGATTAATCGCGATTAATCTTTTCACAGCCCTACTATAAATACAACACTGCAAAAGGTATTTAAAAAAAATCTATAAATTACTTTATGTTCTAACCAATATACAGGTATGTGTGCAGCTAGGGGTGGGCGATATGACCAAAATCTAATATCACGATGAGAGTCATTTTAATTCACAATAACGATATAAATCCCGATTTAGCTATTTTTACTTTAAAAGTGTCCTATTATTCCCTTTTACGATGTCTTGATTTTGTTTTTGGGGTGTACTAGAATATGCTTTCATAATTAATTGTTCAAAAAACACATTATTTTTCACATATTTTACATTATTACAGCGTCTCTCCCCCAGTCTGGCCCGAATGCGCCATTTATTGATAATATTACGATGTCTCTTACCTTAGTCAAAAAAGAGAAATATATATAATTAAAAAGAAAATAATAATAATAATACTAGGAAGAAGAACAATAAAAGACGCTGTCACATTGTTGTCAGTTTGTTTTGATTTCTCTTCTTGTCTGGGTTTGGATAAACTGTTAATAAGTTACGTTCTGTCTTTCTCCGCCCCCTGCCTGTTTGTGTCTATGGTTTCTGATTTGATTTGAGTTTCAGTCCAGATGTGTCTAGTTAATAAGTCTCATTAATTCCTCTGTTTTCTGTCTGTTTAAGCCTTGTGTTTCTTTCTGTTCTTTGTCAGTTCTACGTTGCATTGAGTTGGTTTTTCTGTTCTTGTTCTGGAGATTGTTTTGTGAGTTTGAGTTTGTTTTTGGTAAAGCTGCTGCACTTAGATCCTGTTTCATCTCTGCTGCAACCACTGTGTAACATACTTCTTCTGAAGAAACCCCACTTACTTTCAGGCAATACTGTTAAAGTGGGACACTTGTATTATCAAAGTGGAATACTTCATTTTTCTCCTTAAAAATTCTAGACAGGGAACTGTTCTTGAACATTAACATATTGGATGAATAAATGTATAAGTCAAACCTCAATATGTTAAGTTGACAGTTCAGACTCGTTAGTCCCTTACAGAGCAGCTTCACCCCTGAATCCTGCAGGTCATTGTTACTCAGGTCCAGCTCTCTCAGGGGGGAGTTTGGTGATTGTAGAGCTGAAGCCACAATATCACAGTGCTGATCAGTGAGTTTACAGCATGTTAATCTGAAAAAGAAGAACTAATAGGATTATTTTGGTTGAAAATTAAATCAACATATAACTGCAACAATTTAAATAATATTTTGCTTGTTAATACAAATCCATAAATTACTTATTAAAACTAATAACTAATTTCTTCAAATTATGTTCACATAGGGCTGGGCAATATGTAAAAATAAAATCATATCTCCGTTTTTTTTCTTTCTTTTTTTTTTGGCTGAATGGCATTACATTATATATGGGCATTTTCTACTTTAAAAAAAAAATGCCTTAATATAAAAAACAACAACAAATATTTCAAATTGTTTTTTAGATATTTGTTCTAGAATTTGTGACAGCGACAGAGAGGCAGGATATGGGGATACTGAGGGTCCGGCAGCACACCTTATACAGGACTATAAACAACACTGCAAAAGGTATTTTTAAAAAATCTATAAATTACTTTATGTTCTAACCAATATACAGGTATGTGTGCAGCTAGGGGTGGGCGATATGACCAAAATCTAATATCACGATGAGAGTAATTTTAATTCACAATAACGATATAAATCCCGATTTAGCTATTTTTACTTTAAAAGTGTCCTATTATTCCCTTTTACGATGTCTTGATTTTGTTTTTGGGGTGTACTAGAATATGCTTTCATAATTAATTGTTCAAAAAACACATTATTTTTCACATATTTTACATTATTACAGCGCCTCTCCCCCAGTCTGGCCCGAATGCGCCATTTATTGATAATATTACGATGTCTCTTACCTTAGTCAAAAAAGAGAAATATATATAATTAAAAAGAAAATAATAATAATAATACTAGGAAGAAGAACAATAAAAGACGCTGTCACATTGTTGTCAGTTTGTTTTGATTTCTGTTCTTGTCTGGGTTTGGATAAACTGTTAATAAGTTCCGTTCTGTCTTTCTCCGCCCCCTGCCTGTTTGTGTCTATGGTTTCTGATTTGATTTGAGTTTCAGTTCAGATGTGTCTAGTTAATAAGTCTCATTAATTCCTCTGTTTTCTGTCTGTTTAAGCCTTGTGTTTCTTTCTGTTCTTTGTCAGTTCTACGTTGCATTGAGTTGGTTTTTCTGTTCTTGTTCTGGAGATTGTTTTGTGAGTTTGAGTTTGTTTTTGGTAAAGCTGCTGCACTTAGATCCTGTTTCATCTCTGCTGCAACCACTGTGTAACATACTTCTTCTGAAGAAACCCCACTTACTTTCAGGCAATAGTGTTAAAGTGGGACACTTGTATTGTCAAAGTGGAATACTTCATTTTTCTCCTTAAAAATTATAGACAGGGAACTGTTCTTGAACATTAACATATTGGATGAATAAATGTATAAGTCAAACCTCAATATGATGAGTTGACAGTTCAGACTCGTTAGTCCCTTACAGAGCAGCTTCACCCCTGAATCCTGCAGGTCATTGTAACTCAGGTCCAGCTCTCTCAGGGGGGAGTTTGGTGATTGTAGAGCTGAAGCCACTATTCCACAGTGCTGATCAGTGATCTTACAGCCTGTTAATCTGAAAAAGGAGAACTAATAGGATTATTTTGGTTGAAAATTAAATCAACATATAACTGCAACAATTTATATAGTATTATGCTTGTGAATACAAATCTATAAATTACTCACTAAAACTAATAACTAATTCTTATATATATATATAGTCGGTCAAATGCACTCGGGCGCCATGATTAACATCGCGCAACATCAGCATCACACGTGCACACAGAACACACATGTAGGAAACCTCATGAATTACGTCCGTTCAGACCGCAAGCGCGTATTTTTTTTCGGCGTGCATGTTCATCAATGAGTGCATTCACAAAAAAAGATGTAGGCCTACTATGCAAATTGTAAAATGTTCTATAACAGGAAAGATATAAAATAAATATTTGTGTGTGCTGTAAAGTGGTTAGAAAAAATGAAATCGGAATCGGCTAAAATCGGTATCGGCAGGTCAAACTTAATGAAAAATCGGAATCGGCCCAGAAAATTGTAACCGGTGCATCTCTAATATATGGGTATTTTCTACTTTTTAAAGAAATTTCTAAATAAAATAAAAATGCATTTCATATCCTGCCCAATGTTGTCCTACAAACAAAGTTCATGTTGAAGGCTATGAAAACAATAGTAAATGTAACTTTGTAGGCTATGCTATATACAGTGAGGAAAATAAGTATTTGAACACCCTGCTATTTTGCAAGTTCTCCCACTTAGAAATCATGGAGGGGTCTGAAATTGTCATCGTAGGTGCATGTCCACTGTGAGAGACATAATCTAAAAAAAAAATCCAGAAATCACAATATATGATTTTTTAACTATTTATTTGTATGATACAGCTGCAAATAAGTATTTGAACACCTGAGAAAATCAATGTTAATATTTGGTACAGTAGCCTTTGTTTGCAATTACAGAGGTCAAACGTTTCCTGTAGTTTTTCACCAGGTTTGCACACACTGCAGGAGGGATTTTGGCCCACTCCTCCACACAGATCTTCTCTAGATCAGCCAGGTTTCTGGGCTGTCGCTGAGAAACACGGAGTTTGAGCTCCCTCCAAATATTCTCTATTGGGTTTAGGTCTGGAGACTGGCTAGGCCACGCCAGAACCTTGAAATGCTTCTTACAGAGCCACTCCTTGGTCATTGTCATGTTGGAAGACCCAGCCTCGACCCATCTTCAATGCTCTAACTGAGGGAAGGAGGTTGTTCCCCAAAATCTCGCAATACATGGCCCCGGTCATCCTCATCCTGCAGTCGCCCTGTCCCATGTGCAGAAAAACACCCCCAAAGCATGATGCTACCACCCCCATGCTTCACAGTAGGGATGGTGTTCTTGGGATGGTACTCATCATTCTTCTTCCTCCAAACACGTTTAGTGGAATTATGACCAAAAAGTTCTATTTTGGTCTCATCTGACCACGTGACTTTCTCCCATGATTCCTCTGGATCATCCAAATGGTCATTGGCAAACTTAAGACGGGCCTTGACATGTGCTGGTTTAAGCAGGGGAACCTTCCGTGCCATGCATGATTTCAAACCATGACGTCTTAGTGTATTACCAACAGTAACCTTGGAAACGGTGGTCCCAGCTCTTTTCAGGTCATTGACCAGCTCCTCCCGTGTAGTTCTGGGCTGATTTCTCACCTTTCTTAGGATCATTGAGACCCCACGAGGTGAGATCTTGCATGGAGCCCCAGTCCGAGGGAGATGTTTAGCTTCTTCCATTTTCTAATGATTGCTCCAACAGTGGACCTTTTTTCACCAAGCTGCTTGGCAATTTCCCCGTAGCCCTTTCCAACCTTGTGGAGGTGTACAATTTTGTCTCTAGTGTCTTTGGACAGCTTTTTGGTCTTGGTCATGTTAGTAGTTGGATTCTTACTGATTGTATGGGGTGGACAGGTGTCTTTATGCAGCTAACGACCTCAAACAGGTGCATCTAATTTAGGATAATAAATGGAGTGGAGGTGGACATTTTAAAGGCAGACTAACAGGTCTTTGAGGGTTAGAATTCTAGCTGATAGACAGGTGTTCAAATACTTATTTGCAGCTGTATCATACAAATAAATAGTTAAAAAATCATATATTGTGATTTCTGGATTTTTTTTTTAGATTATGTCTCTCACAGTGGACATGCACCTACGATGACAATTTCAGACCCCTCCATGGTTTCTAAGTGGGAGAACTTGCAAAATAGCAGGGTGTTCAAATACTTATTTTCCTCACTGTACATACATATAATGCAAAAAAAAAAAAAAAAACATATTTCATTCTTACATTGTAACAACAATATTACAATCTAAAACCCCAAAATAATGTTTTTCAAAACTGAAGCTAAATTCACTGCAAATGAAAATAAATAATAAATGTACAGACTAAGTGGTAACTGGTAAGAAGCACACATTTACTCATCTGAGATTAGTAATTATTAGCCCACATATGATTACCCCATTACAATAGTCACTTTACAGCTACTTATATTATAAAAATACATTTACCTGTAGGTTTAAAGTTCTACATATGGCACATTTAATGTGCAGAAAAAATATTCTAGAAAAACGTATATTTTAGTCAGAATTATGGCACTCCTATTCTGTTGCGCTCTGTCTGTTTGGTGTGCATCAGCGCTCGTTCACTGAAGTCTGTGAAGTTTACTGAAGACTACATTACATAAGCTTTGTCCACTACTGATAGCAAAATATTTTTGCATGACCTTCCAACATTTACAGATGGAGAATATACCTGTGAAATGTAAGTTATGCACTGAGGAAAACACCATGTCTCAAACACATTAAAGGTGCCATGTGCAATAATGTCCGCCAAAAAATCAATTCATACTCCACATTCCATACCAGATGGGGGCAGTATACCTCCAGAAAATGAGTTGGTCTGCTCTAGAGTAACAACCGAGAAACGGCATAGTCTCTATGCCCCTACCTTCACAACGACCCTAGAGCCATAGCCGAAGCCGAGCCAACTCCTAATAGAGGACGTTTTGACTCCAGAATGTTGGTTGATGTCAAGTGATTTTGAAATATGACATCTTCAAGGTACTCACCTTCACCGTTACCAGTGAATATGTTCATATTCGTTTTGTTCATATTACATTTTTATTGTTAGTTTGAATTACATTAATTTGACAGACAGCATTCGCTGATGTTGACCAAGCTAGCGCCAACGTAACCAGAGCTGCCAACTCTCACGCATTCACCGTGAGACACACGCAATTTACACTTTTCACATGCTCTCACGCCACACATCCATTTTCTCACGCACAGAAAAAATTTGCGAAGCAAAGAGGACACGGAGACCGACGGACTAGACAGCAAAGAGGACACGGAGACCGACGGACTAGACAGCAAAGAGGACACGGAGACCGACGGACTAGACAGAGCAGGTTAGTTATGATATAAAAAAAAAAAATCTCAGCTCTCAGATTCTGTCATTTTTATTGCACAATTCAAACAATAAATACCGTTTTGGCGCTTGTAAATGTTACACGACAGATCCCTAGCGCACGTGAACCGATCATCTCTACTAGCTAATAGTAAAAAACCACGAACACTGTTGAAAGATACAGTACAACTTACCGAAATGTATTCCTCATACATAATATCGACCAATCAGTGTTTTTTATCAGCGTGAAGAGGTCAATAACATAGTTGGAGAACAATTATGTCAGATTTACCTCAGGAAAGCCATTTAATGACCATAATATAGGTCACGTAGTTGGCAAGAAAAAAAAGAGCTATAGAGAGTATTTGACATCAAGTTCAAGTACGCCCACAAGCCGTGCGAGTTATTCGTGTATTGCAGTTTGGCTGGTGGTTATGTTGCCCGCATACCGCCTCCCATGGCCGAAACTGGTATTATGACACCTGTCGGGCCGTGGCTAGTAATTTAGCATGCTAATTCAGGTTGATATCTCTGCAGCACTATAACTTGACATTTTTTTAATGACATAATCGCCCTTATTTCTTCTCATTCTTTTGATGCGTGTAGCTAATTTTTTGGATATTTTTACCTCAATTTTTACACATGGCACCTTTAAACAGCACAAGTATCTGTCAGAGCATCTGAAGGGGCAAGCTGTGTTACACTATATGCATTTACTATTAAGCTTCAAAATAACTCATAAGATAAAGCATGTCTCATATAGGACAAATTGGATTTAGCATTTTTCCTGCAGCAGCTCACGTAATATCAATCTAATGTATATCAATATAAAAGGTGTTTCATTTTATATAGTTTATAAAAATAAATAAATATATTGTACAAACTCAATATACCGCCCAGACCTATGTTCATTCTGTAATGTGTTTATATTTTCACACTCACAGAGCTTTTCTGCAGTTCCTCACAGCAGGGACCAGTCTCAATTTACCCTCTTTTGATTTGAAGTTGTACTTCATAAAGTCTAGCTCATCCATCACCTCCTCTGACATCAGGATCATGTTTGCCAATGTTGAGCATTGTGCAAGAGAAAGACTTGTTCTTTTTGTTTCAGAGTTTAAAAATGCCTGCATTTCTTTAACAACAGAATGATCCTTCATTTCAATCATGCAGAGTGACAGATTCATCCATCTTTCAGGACTGACATTGTTTTTTTGACCTCGTTTGAGGTTTTGGATTATTTTCTTGATGCTCTCTGGGTTGTTCTCTGTGTGAATCAGCACATCCTGTAAGAGTCTCTGGTTGGACTCCAGTGAGACGCCATGAAGGAATCGAAGTAAAAGATCCAGGTGTCCATTTTTACTCTTCAAGGCTTTATTCATTACTCCCTTCAGAAACACATCTAGAGAAACATTCTCACACTGAGTTCTGGACTTTCCTGTGAGGAACTCTTTCAGAACTTCACTATTCTTGTGTAAATAGCAGAAAAACACATACAGAGCTGCAAAAAACTCCTGAAAGCTCAGATGTACAAAGCTGTAAACCTTCCTGTGATAAATCACAGATTCCTCTCTAAAGATCTCAGTGCAAATCCCAGAATACACTGAGGCATCAGTGACGTCTATGCCGCTCTCAATCAGGTCCTCCTCATAGAACATCACATTGCCCTTCATCAACTGATTGAAAGCCAGTTCAGCAAGTTTCACAATCACTTCTCTGTTGGACTGCAGGAGTTTCTCTGGATCTCTCTCTTCATACTTCTGGTTCCTCATATGAGTTTGAATGAGGAGGAAGTGGATGTACATTTCAGTCAGAGTTTGAGGGATTTCTGCACTGAGATCTTGTTTCAGGATGTTTTGAAGCACAGTGGCTGAGATCCAGCAGAAGACGGGTATGTGGCACATGATGTGGAGGCTTCTTGCTCTTCTGATGTGTGAGATGATTCTGCTGGCTTGATGCTCATCACTGATTCTCTTGCTGAAATATTCCTCCTTTTGAGGGTCATTGAATCCCTGAATTTCTGTCACACGGTTGATGTAGTTAGAGGGGATCTGATTGGCTGCTGCTGGTCTGGTGGTGATCCAGATGAGAGCAGAGGGAAGAAGATCTCCTTTCATGAGGTTTGACATCAACACACCCACAGATGAAGTCTGATTTACATCAGAAACTTTCTCAGTGTCTGAAAACATCAGTTTCAATCTGCTTTCATCCAGACCATCAAAGATGAACACAACTGTACATTCATCATACATCTTTGAGTCCAAATCTTGTTCAGGATGAAAGTCCAGCAGAAGTCTGTGAAGACTGTACTGATGATCTTTAATCAAGTTCAGCTCTCTAAATGGAAGCACAAACATGAAATCTACATCCTGATTGGCTTTTCCCTCGGCCCAGTCCAGAATGAACTTCTGCACAGAGACGGTTTTTCCAATTCCAGCGATGCCTTTAGTAAGAACAGTCTTGATTTTGTCTTTCTTCTCTCTTCTCATCTCCTCATATCCAGGTTCAGGTGAAGGATCAAAGATGTCATTGCAGTGGATTGGAGTGTCTTGGAGTGTCTTGTAACTTTTCTCCATCAGTAGCACCTCATGTTCTTCATTCACTCCTTCACTCTCTCCCTCTATGATGTACAGCTGTGTGTAAATCCTGTTCAGGAGGGTCTGATTCTCTTGTAGTTTGACTCCCTCAAAAACCCTCTCATATCTGTTCTTCATGCTGGTTTTGTGCTGGTCTTTGACTCTCTGAAGATCATCATGCACTGGCTGGAGAGAATCGAGCTGCAGGGCTGCTTCTGTGTCATGATGACTGATATGTTTCTGACAGGAGGAGGATGTGCTGGTCTGACAGGACACATCTCTGATCTGGTCAGCTCTCCCAACACTGGAAACACATTGAGAGACAAACAGAAAAGACATTTATCAAAATAGAGAAAATATTTAAATATTTTTAATATTGAAAGATGTTGTTTAAAATGATACCACAACCACTACGATAAAGGAGTGTTTAATAAACCTCTTTTACATATAATAAATCTATTGTGGCCAGTTGATTTCCTGACATAAAGTTCCTCAAGGTTCTGTTCCCCTCCAATATTGCACAATTTGTACGTCGACCCCCTTACAGAACAAAAATATATGGCAATATACTACAAAATATAATGCGATATATTACATTTCCATATATGGGGAACTAGTGCTTATATTTTTCAATATACTGCAATATTTCCATTGGCCATGTATGGCTATATATTGATACTAGGGGTGTCACGATGTTAGATTTTTCACACCATGGTTATTGTGGCCAAAAGAATTCACGATATCGATATATCGCGATATCTATAGAATCTATGGGGGGGGGGGGGGGGGGGGGGGGGGATCTATGGCAAATTTTTGTGAAGGAAGACAAGCATGTGAAGTTTATCTGGTTTCAAACTGAAGCCAAACACTGTCTGAAGGTTTCCTGAAGAACTGAAAAGCTCTTAAACCTGTTGTTGCACTGGCGCCAATAAAGTCATGCAGATAGCAGATTTGAATAAAAAAATCAAGTGCAAATACAAATACAAAAATAAGATGAGTAAAGAAAACGGGGTTCTTAATTTTAATAATCACCCTTTATTAAATATATGAACACAGAAACCCCCTGTTAACAGTTAATGTCACGTTTCCCATTCCATGATGACTAGTAAAATAATAGCCGCGTCGCGTCTATGACAACTCGAGGTATTGCACACCGGACACGCACTTTCTCAGTTTATGGCCAGCAATATCATTATGTTTAAGGACATTATGGAATTGAGATAATGTCTGTACTATGTTATGATTATACTGTACAATTAAATACAATAGTTGCTGAGTCTGTGATCTGAACACTTTTTTCTGCGCTCTGTGTCGCGGCAGGATTTTGAACAAGGTCCTGAGCCGTTGCTGGGCGCCGCGGACAGACGCCGAATAGAACCGCGCTGTGCTTCTCGTCCGGTGTGTGGACACTCATACAGAATGTGTTCGAATTTTAAAGACGTGGCGCTGCGCTTCTCGTCCGGTGTGCGACCACCTCTAAGGTGCTGTTTTCTTTGAAGCCGAAGAACTCTGTTGTTAATACTGGCGAGCTCAGCTTACTTTTTTCGGGTGTGGACAGAGTGTTTCACTCTAGCTGCGCGGGCGCGGACGAGCGCTGCGTCTAGAAAACGCCAATATCACCAATACCGGTATATTGTATTGCTCTAAATTAACACGATGTCGATATTTCATGCTTTGAATATCACGATTATCGTCAATACCGGTATATTGCGACACCCCTAATTGATACATATAAAACTTTCCACTGAGTAAATGTGTAAATGTGTCTTTAGCCCTTTTCGGACAGGACTAGTTTTCCAGGGGGACGTTAGAGAAATTTGTGTTTCACAGATGTACTTTGTGATTTTGATCATATCAGATCATTTTGATCTGTGTTTTTCTCACACAACTTTCCAAAAAATTCAATGGAAAATTACCTACTGTTTTTCGGCAAACTGAACGGTCCTCTGAGAAATCTAATACTGTCAAATGCGAATGTCAATGATTGCTGACTTTGTATTTTACAAACGCTTCTCCTCATTTGCATCCTTTCATTTCAACATAGATGGTATCTGACAAAAAAATTTATAAAACTGATATTTAGAGCCAAATCGTGGAAGCTGCAAAGACTGCCCATTTTAATATCAGTGTCAGGTACTTGTCTAGATGTCTCTGCTCACTTATATGGGTTTATTATAAAGAGACACTTCTATAAAATTACACAAAGTTTATTAAATAGGGTTTTAATAATAAATAAAAGTTATATCAATAAGTAATTCTTCAAAAATAAATAAATAAATAAATAAATAAATAATAATATATATATATATATATATATATATATATATATATGTATGTATATATATATATATATATATATATATATACACACTTCATCCATGATGCATAGCAGATGTCCTTCTGTAATCGGTGCATGAAATCTCAGAAATCGGGTGATAAGAGTTGTAACTCAAACTCAGCGGTATACAGTACATAATTGTAAGTACTTTACTTTACTATTTTGTTCTACTCACAAGCCGCATGAACAAACGTTCAATTCAGCCAGCGCCGATGCATTAGTGAACCGACTGAAGTATCCTGTCTGATTCAGACTAAAGTGCCTGACGATTCGTTCACCAAACTTTCACTTAAAAGCATAATTAGAATGCAGACGCCACTTTTATGTTTGACCGTATTTTCGAAAGCATCAAAAAACAAAACTATTAAAAAATAAAACTATCGATTATTTTTGACTGACAAAATGCTGACGGACGGAAACACAGTGAGTTGTTCCAAATCTTTCTTTTTAGTAAACTCTGTGTACACAAACAATGCTCTCGATGCTCGAGTTCATGTGTAGAGCCCCTGATGATACTTCAAGCAGAGTTTCATGTTGTATCGAACCTTCTTAGTGTTTTAAAAATAGCGCTTTTTGATGCTATCATAAAAGTGCCCTATTTTCTCCCATTTACACAGCTCTATATTTCTTCACGCCCTGACGAAACTTACCAATTCACAAAATTAACGGAATGCATAGCTGATATAAAAAAAATGGATGACTAGTAATTTCCTACAACTGAATTCTGAAAAAACAGATATTCTAATTATTGGATAAAAAAAAACTTCCTCACGTAATAACCTAGAATACTGTCTAACACTTGATGGCTGCTCTGTTAAGTCTTCGTCGTCGGTTAGGAACCTGGGTGCGCTCTTTGATACCAATCATTCATTTGAAAGTCACGTGTCTAGTATCTGTAAAACCGCATTTTTCCATCTTAAAAATATATCTAAATTACGTCATATGCTCTCATTGACAAATGCGGAACAATTAGTTCATGCGTTCATGACCTCAAGGCTAGATTGAAATATAATGCTCTACTGGGTGGATGCCCTGCACGCTTAAAAAAAATAAAATAAAAAAAAATAAAAAATAAAAAAATAAAAATATTACAGCTAGTTCAAAACGCAGCAGCTCGAATTAGCCCGGTTCTGTCAACACTGCACTGGCTCCCTATTAAACATCATATACATTTTAAAATATTGCAGATTACTTACAAAGCACTAAATGGTTTAGCCCCGCAGTACTTGAGCGACCTCTTAGCGCTTTATAGTCCTTCACGTCTATTGCGATCTCAAAATTCCGGCCAGTTGATAATACCTAGAATATCAAAATCGACTGCTGGCGGTAGATCCTTTTCCTATTTAGCACCAAAACTCTGGAACAGTCTTCCTACCATTGTCCGGGAAGCAGACACACTCTGTCAGTTCAAAGCTAGACTAAAAACACATCTCTTTGACCTAGCATTCACATAATACATTATAGACTTTTATAATTCCATATTAGGCTGCATAGATTAGGCCAGCCGGAACCGGGAACACTTCCCATGAATCCTGATGTACTCGTTACATCATAAGAAGAATGGCGTCCATGTTAATATCAGTCTCTCTGCTTATACTGAGGTTTACCGCAGTCCGCCGGATCCAGGCCGTATCCAGATCAGATGAAGGACCTGCGCCTGGACGCGACAACAACGCAGTACTGAAGTGTCAACCAGTCTCTCCGTTTCTGAAGTGAGGTGGACTCCAGCTGTATCCAGATTAGATGGTGGATCTGCACGTGGACCCAACCATGAGGCATCCCTGAAGTGCCGGCCTCATCGACACGACCAATCTGACTTCTGACCTGTAATGCTGCCTGGATCATAATCATACACTGTTCGCTCGTTGGCCAGAGGAGAACTGGCCCCCGACTGAGCCTGGGTTCTCCCAAGGTTTTTTTCTCCATTCTGTCACCTGATGGAGTTTTGGTTCCTTGCCACTGTTGCCTTGGCTTTTGGCTTGCTTAGTTGGGGACATTTAATATTCAACCATATTATTGATCTGCCTATTTAGGGTGGACAATGATGCAATTTTCTTCTAGAAACAAACTTTGTTGTATTATTTTCATTTTATCAATGTGAAGCTGCTTTGATACAATCTGTATTGTAAAAAGCGCTATATAAATAAAGGTGACTTGACTTGACAAGGCATTTAACCTAAAACGAAAATACGGTCAAACTTAAAAGTGGCGTTTCCATCCTAATTATGCTTTTAAACGAAAAATTTGTCTCAAGTATCTGATGCGATAAAGCCACTCCCCCTGTATCTCTCGCTCCAAATTAAAGCAGTTTATAGTGAACAAACATTAGAGACAAAACTGATCATTTTTGCTAATTATTTATTAGACTATATTTATATTGTATGAAATATAATTACTTCATATAGTATATTCATATAATTATTATATTAATTGACAAGTATTATTAAACTTTCCTTTTAAATTAATATAATACATGTATTCATATATAATGCTTATGTGTATTTATTTGAGCTCTTAGTGAACCTATAGGCTGATTATTAGGCATATTTCTTTGATTCACATCATGCATTGATATAGTCAGATATTTTCTTTCAGCTGCTTCTCAAACTCTCTCTGCAGCAGAAGTGTTTATTCATGCCTTATAAACGCTTTTAATTTCATCATAATTTTCAAAATGATCTCTTAATCTTCGGAAGAGAAGTGAATTGCGCCGTCTCTCTTGCGAGAAGTGAATCAAACTGGTGCTCTCCATGTTCCACGTGACACTTTCAGGGGCACACGCTTCAGAGTTAATCGCAAACTCAGTATAAACTTTCTCCAGTTTAAACTCAGGTTTGATACAGAGGTTTGTGAGACTTCTAAACTTGATCTAAACCAGGTTAGATTTATCTGGAATTGTCAACTCTAAACCTGCTCTGAAACTCAAGAGTTTGTTCAGATAGCTTCATGCAACAGGACACTTTTTTTCTGTATTATTTATTCTAAAGTAATAAACATTACATAATTCCTAAAAATTTCAGTTTAATTACAGTTATACTAGATCTTCAAATTAGACCAATATAAGTCAATTAATTAAATATTAGTAAATTAATACAACAAATTAAGTTGGACCAAACTAAGACAATTAAATAATAGTAAATTGATTAAATTTAATAGCCTCAACAAAATAAAATTGAATGATGTAAGAAGATTTAGTTTGACAAACCTAATAAAAAGTTGATGTAATCCAACTAAATTGTGTTGACCCAAAGTAAATTAAATCGAGTTTAAAAACATTCCTAAATTAAATGATGTAAGAGTAATTAATTCATTTTTAAGTGTACATGAACATACTCACACAGGGTCAAAGGGCACGGCTTCATTACAGAGATCATTGGGGTGAATCATGTATCTGTTACACTTCATAGACACACATCTGGATACTGGAGATGCTGCCATCTTTCTCTTCCTGCTGATGATACTGAGGAAAAGAGAGACATATTTCAGATAATTTCTGAAGCTAGAAAAATATACCACATTTACCTATTTGCTATTAAAGGAGAACTCCGGTCAATTTTAACATTGAGCTCATTTTTTGTAAATTTTGAGTGCTGTCAGTACAGAGAACAACGACAAAAATCGGTGTTGCCTACACCGTGTTATCCTCTTTTTAAAATTTGCACCCTGTTGACTTAAATGGGGAAAGTTTTAAACCTGCTTTTAGCCTCTTAACATCCTTGATGTGTCATTACAAGTGCACAGGTCATGTGAGTGATTCCTTTAGAGTGAACGCGGGTGAATCTGACTGCAGTAGATGTGAAAGATATGAATAAAAATGATGTTTATTCAGCCAGCGCACATACCTGTATTTACATCCTGTTTTCGGTCTGAGTCCACAGTAGTCGATTGTCGAGTTCATGCGCATAGGTTTAGTACGTACGATCATGCGCCCGAACTTCGAAGCTTCGAATATTCGATGTTCATTACTACCCAAGCTTCGAAGCTCAAAAAATGGCATTCGGACCAGCCCTAGTTATTTTTTATCAGAAGACAAACCCCGCTCTATAGTTTGTCACATTAGAAAAGCTTTTTACTCAGAAATTTGTCACCATACCAAGTCCAAGGGAGTGAGTGATTTATCTTGTTAAATAAATTCATTTCAAACCCCCCCCTCTTTACTAGAGGTTTTGTCAGAACCTCTAGTAAATTACATGTTTTGTTTTTTCAGTTGTTTATTCAGAAACGTGCAGCTCTAACAGATAGTGAATGATACTCACACAGAGCCAGGGGGTCCATCACTGAACACAGGGGGCTGAACCATGGAGCTGTTACTCTTCATGGACACACAGCTGAATCCTGAAGATGGTCCATCACTGAGATCAGGGGGCAGATGAACCATGGAGTTGTTACCCTTCATAGACACACAGCTGAATCCTGAAGATGGTCCATCACTGAGATCAGGAGGCAGAGGCATGGAGTTGTTACTCTTCATAGACACACAGCTGAATCCTGAAGATGGTTCATCACTGAGATTAGGGGGCAGATGAACCATGGAGTTGTTACTCTTCATAGACACACAGCTGAATCCTGAAGATGGTCCATCACTGAGATCAGGGGGCAGATGAACCATGGAGTTGTTACTCTTCATAGACACACAGCTGAATCCTGAAGATGGTCCATCACTGAGATCAGGGGGCAGATGAACCATGGAGTTGTTACTCTTCATAGACACACAGCTGAATCCTGAAGATGGTCCATCACTGAGATTAGGGGGCAGATGAACCATGGAGTTGTTACTCTTCATAGACACACAGCTGAATCCTGAAGATGGTCCATCACTGAGATCAGGGGGCAGATGAACCATGGAGTTGTTACTCTTCATAGACACACAGCTGAATCCTGAAGATGGTCCATCACTGAGATCAGGGGGCAGATGAACCATGGAGTTGTTACTCTTCATAGACACACAGCTGAATCCTGAAGATGGTCCATCACTGAGATTAGGGGGCAGATGAACCATGGAGTTGTTACTCTTCATAGACACACAGCTGAATCCTGAAGATGGTCCATCACTGAGATCAGGGGGCAGATGAACCATGGAGTTGTTACTCTTCATGGACACACAGCTGAATCCTGAAGATGGTCCATCACTGAGATCAGGGGGCAGATGAACCATGGAGCTGTTACTCTTCATGGACACACAGCTGGATACTGGACATGCTGCCCTCGGAGAGTGAACAGACGCCTCCCCCTCCTTCTCCTCATTCACACTCATTTAGGTTTCTGTTTCTCTTCTTCCTAGATGACAGATTTGATTTCAAGCCTGTATGTGGCAAGAAAAAACAAGAATAATACATTGAATTTTGACAATTAAATTAAAATGAATTTCTTGGGTTTTACTAGATGCTTTTTTTGTTATGATATGAATTTTTAATATACCGCAATACCGGTGTATTATTATTATTATGAACCTTTATTTAACCAGGTGAGCACGTAGAGAACACGTTCTCAATTGAAACGCCGACCTGGCCAAGATAAAGCGAGGTGCAGGACAACAAAAAGTTACACATGAAA
The DNA here is from genome assembly GCF_951802725.1 of Rutilus rutilus. NCBI lineage: Eukaryota > Metazoa > Chordata > Actinopteri > Cypriniformes > Leuciscidae > Rutilus > Rutilus rutilus. The sequence goes on from NC_140209.1 coordinate 60,998,221, forward strand.
TTACACAAATTACACATTAAATACACAAGGGAATAAAACTATAAATAAAATACAAGTTTTCTGGACAATAGAATAAACAGTATCGATATATAACAATTAGTGCAACAATCTATAATAAAAGGATCAAGTTGTTATTTAAAACAGCAAGGCAACTACATAAGTAGTATATGATACTGGGCATAATTTTGCAAGTAGATATTGTGCAATAGCACAGAACACATAAGATAATGTGCAAGACAGTGCAAGCAGGGTACCAAAGAACAAGAGGCACTAGAGCAGAGGTAAATTGAGTGCGAAATTATAGGAAGTTGTATGTCGCTTATACAACGTTCGGAACACAGCGCGACACTGTTTGAGAGGGGTCTCTTATGGGATCAAAATCCCATCTAAAGTTTGTACAGCGGTCACGGATCAAAAAATAATAAGCGTGAATCAAATTTTGTAAAAATATATTGCACAAACTGAAGAAAAAAAAAAAGCACTTTGTGCTGTCTTGCATTTTCTGCTCATATTTAATTTTTTTGTACACTTGTGCTTGTTTTTCTCTTCGCTCTTCTTTCCATGTTCTGCGCTTGCTTTTCCAAATGTTAAATTAGGGTGGGCTTAAGCGTCACCATTGGTCCACTAGTTAATTGGGGATATTCTGGGGATATCTAATTTGATTATCAATAAATTCCACTAGAAACAAACCTTGTTGTATTATTTTAATTTAATACTGTGAAGCTGCTTTGATACAATCTGTATTGTGAAAAGCGCTATACAAATATACTTGACTTGACTTGACTAGTTCTAGCTTGACAGCTACTCCTCTAGCCAATCAATCAAAGAGGGGAGTTGACGTCACTCAAATTATTTAACTATTTTTTGATCCATGGCCGCAATACTTTAGACGGGATATTGATCTCATAGTCTCTGTTCACTGTTGCACTGTGGTGATGGCACAGCCAGAGTAGAGGTCGACCGATATGGTTTTTTTCAGGCCGATGCCGATGCCGATGCCGATCTTTTGAAATCCGGGTCGGCCGATGGCCGATAAATGCTGCCGATTTATTTTGGCCGATATTTGGCCGATTATGTGCTTGTTTTTAACCTCTATTTGAAAGATAAAATGTAACACAAATAATTACTTAAGATAGACAAGATTTCTCAACAAAAACATTTATTGAACACTTTACCAATCTGCAATTGTACAAAAGACAAAAAGAACTTGAGATATGTTTGGTAATTGTACCTGAATGGATTGAAAATTAATTTGCTACATTTCAGATTAATATATTTGCTTTCCTTAACATTTGAATTAACAGTAACTTAAACACTTTGCAGTTTGAATGATGTCCTGATAAACAAAATGACGGAGTATGTTTTTATGTTTCCACTGTTCGATCGCGCCCGCGCCTCTCACACACACACACACGCGCGCGCGCGCGTTTGCACACAAATATAAGTAAACACTTTGCGACTTTAAACACACGCGACTTTTCGATCTCGATCGCGCCCGCGCCTCTCTCTCTCTCGACTCACACACACACACAACGCATTGCAATCTTTACATTGCAGCCGGAGCTAAAGCGGAGCTACAGATTAGGTGTCCCTAAAGAACCCGCGTATCTAACAGTAGTTCCACATTACTTTGCACGCGAGTTTTATTTATTTTTATAGCGTGTATTCTCCGTGGAAATTTATACACCGAACCGTGACGCCTGTTCCGTTTCGGTTCAATACGAAAACATGTACCGTTCCACCCCTAGTCTACAGTGAAATACAGTCACACATTCCACTACTGTTTGGCCAGCATTTTAACCGTGTTTAATCCAGCTACTAGCTAACAGAATGTTAAAGTTAACTGCTGACTAGTGTCAAGTGCAGCGAAGCGATGTTTCTGTTATTCTAACGTCCGTTTTCAGAGCATCCAAGAGAAGCACAGGCATAACAGTAGCACTGATATGAAGCACAGAAATGCGCGTTGATATTCGGTCCGGTAAATAACGGTCGTTAAGACGCCAGTGCCGTATTAGCACTGGGTTTGTCTGTAGCTACCCAACCCTAGCAAAGCAAAGCCAGTCCTTCACTAGCATATAGTTGGTCTCTTTTTTTATTACTTATTTCTCTGCATTGAGTGACAACCCTCTCAAATATAAGACACACAAACAGAACAAATAAAAGTCTCAGATTCACTGTCTGTAAATTCTTGCTTACTTATTGTGACATGATCGCAACCCTTCTGCTGTGCTAATGCAACCTCAACTACGCTATCAATTTCAAAGTAGCCGAACGTCATGTCGCCTATTCATGTTTTTTCTCTAAGTTGGCAGTAACATATCAAAAGTTTTTAATTAAATATAAATGAGTTTTCTCCAAGGAACTTAGCTCCTTCCTTAAGCACTGGATGAGGTCTGCTCACTCTGCTGGAGAATGACTCTAGGCGCAGCGTGCGTCGAACGCGTGTTCAACAACAACAACAACACTAGGCTGCCCACAGATGCGCCTGCCTAATAATCGGCTTGATACACTTGGATATTGGCCGATGCCGATTATGTTAAAAATGCAAAAAATCGGCCGATCAATCGGCCGACCGATGAATCGGTCGACCTCTAAGCCAGAGATTGTCTTATATTAGGGAGATGAGAGGGCTCTCTTACCACTGGAGAAAGTGTAATGGCTAACTTGGATCACATGATTCCGTTAGCATAACCTTTTTAGGCTAAAGGTTGCAGGCTTGTCATCTAGTGGCTTTGGCACAGCTGTATGTGTTACTAAGCGTGACGGTAAAGATGGATAGATTAAACTATAATTGATAGCTGTCAAATTATATTACAGTGTTTCCCATACATTGGTTCACAATATCAACACTGCCCGGCACAAATAGATTTTCCAAAAGCCTTTGACATCGCTGAATAAACACGAGCACTGCATGTTTCAAAGTCAAAACTCGGCACTGGTGTTTTTATATAAATGTATCTTTGAAGAGAACTGTCTTTAGAACTGTTATTTTTATTTCACGAGTTCACACTTACATACAATTAGAGGGAGTAAAGTTTAATGTGTATTTGGCGTGCTGTCTGGGGGGAGGGCTCCGAGCTCAGAGATCGGCCTGAACCCAGAGTACTCCCCGCCCGTATGTAAGTGGTTAGGACCAGAAGTGTGGAGAAGGGGTGGTGGGGGGATGCTGCTAAACTGTCAACGAATTGAGGTAAGACTGCTGAGTATATATATACCTCTTATCGTTGATTGCTGAGTGCTCTCCACTCGTGTTAATCCTCCCGATCTTTGTTAATAAAACATAATTTAATCTTTCAATCTTGAAATACTTTCAATCTACTGCAGTATTTCCTATCTCAATCAGTAGAAAATGTGGTTAACACCCAGTCATGTAAAAAAAAAAAAAAAAAAAAAAAAGTCATATACAGTGAAACCGTATAATTTAGAAAAATACTGTGATATCAATTTTTGGTGATACCGCCGAGCACTACTAGATTTTTCTAATTTCATAAACTTTTCTGACCTGGGGCCTCATTTATAAACGTTGCGTAGGCACAAAAGAAGGCGTACGCCGCTCTCTGCGCAATAATTGGTATTTATAAAAAGCAAACTTGACGGGAAAATGTGCGGTCCTTCACGCACACTCTGACCCAGGCGTACGCACAAAAACGGGTGAAATGAGAAATGGCGACACCGTCGGCAGATGGAAGAAACACGTGAAAGTGTGTGAAACTGTAGACCGTTGTGTAAAAGAAATGGCAATACTGCCTCTCATAAATAACATGAAGATTTCACAAAGCAAGTCTTACAATTAACAGCCTACATGAACACCCGTTTGATCGATCTGCAGTGTAAAACAAACAAAATCAAACTAAGATTACAACAGAAATGCAAATTAACACATATTTGCAAAAAGAAATGTGAAATATGTTCTGCAATAATATTGGCATGTTATGCAATTCATCCTCATAACACATCTGTAGCTTGTCAGATGCAATCAAATGGATGGTAATTAAATGCCATGATGCCATCACAGTGCGTAATGACGTGAGTGAAGTTACATTTCTTGGTTTTCCTCTCTGTGTTTGCCATGATTTCGCAATCGATGAATATTAACTTGTGGGCGTTTCACGGACTATTTATGGGCAACAATGGGCGTGACATGAAGCCGCAAAAGCTGCGCTACATTTAGAATTGATTGTGATTTATTAAGGGAAAACTGCGTAGGATGTGCGTGCGCACGGTTTTATAAAAGCCGAATATTTCTGTGCGTACGCACGTCCTATGTTTCATCCGTACGCCACTTATGACGCAAATCCTACGCAAAGTTTTATAAATGAGGCCCCTGGTCTGTTTCATTTAACAATGTTTTTTCCTATTGTGCATTGTGTAATAGATGTGTGACGGGTACGTTAAGCCACACCCAATGTTTTGTACGTGAGTGGTCCGTAGTTGCTGAAGTACTCAGTAAAATAAGTGAACATGCAAAGCGTGTCTGTCGTTCTTCTTCCAGAGTCAGCCTCCTATCAAAATATATTACACATTGTGTGGTAAAGTTTTGTATTTTCAATATTTATGTACCCCTGTGTGTGTATGTGTGTGTGTGTACTTAACTATATGTTGGGGACAAAAACCTGACATAATTTCCAAAATCCTCCCTTGTCCTTGGATGTCCTCATTTGTAAATTAAGTATAAAAATAAAGTAGCCTAATTAAAGGTTGTTGCTTTTTTAAATGTAAAAATGCAGTACGTTGTGTGTGATGTGTGATTTGTGGGGTAGGGTTAGTGTGAGGGGATGGAATATACAGTTTGTACAGTATAAAAACCATTACGCCTATGGAATATCCCCATTAAGATAACTAAGTAAACGTGTGTGTGTGCGCACGTGTGTGTGCGTGTGTGTATCTAGTTTTCCCTACATGGGGACCAAATGTCCTCATAATGATAGTAATACCAAAAAATATTTGTTTGGTCCCAATGTGGTAAACAGCTTATAAATCATAATAAATTAAGTGTTTACAGATAACATAGACTCAGATAACATTGAACAAACGTTATATTAACGTTACAGGAAGAACGTTTGCATAACTTTGAGAGAACGTTAGTTATGAGAACGTTTCCTGTTAGCTGAGATACAGTGATGTGAACTACTCAACTTTTTTTATGGAATTTCGCTATTTGTAATTGAAAATATGCTATAATTTGCATGATCCACGTTATTCATAAATGAATGTGACGAGACAAGAAACGTGTTTTTAACATATTAGACATACCAGTACAAATAAGAGTGAATATACGTTAGGCTACAAAACATGATTACGGCCTTGTTCTCAGCCCAATATGTTTTGCTCTTACTTGTTTCTCGTTACATCTTTTTATTTAGTTTTAATGTTTTCAGATAACAGCACAACAAGTTACAATCAGAAATACAATCTGTGTACGTTTATCCATTTTCATGAGTAGGCTATTACAGTTAGCCTACCACCGTGAAGTAGCAGTTAGCTAACAATTAGCTTAAACTTGTTTGAGTTCGACATATTTACACGCAAAGCTCTATCTATAGGTAGATTTTATTGATAATGCTATTGATATTATAGCTATAAAACGTTTTAACAAACTTACCATGAGATTTGAGGCCATTTCAGATCTTGAATTCTCTGACATGGCGTCTGTTTGTCTGAATAGACAACTTTCGGTTTCACTCTCTGAGACACACATGTGTTGATTGGGTGACTGGCGAATTCCGCGTCATCAACATCAAGCCCCGCCCAAACTGACTTCTTCTTCTTCTTTCGGAGTTTTATGGCGGTTGGCAAACCAGCTAAATGGTGCATTTGCCCAAACTGACTGAACGTAATTCAGTGCTTAAAGCAATTTCTTCCGGTCTAAGTCAACTTGTTAAAATGTCATCTAACCTTTAGTAAGAGTGTCACCAAAGAACCTGATTTGATCTTAGATGGTATAAATATACTTGGTAAGAAATGTAATAATAAGCATATTCGACACATTTTTCAGAGTAAAAAATATAATGTTGCTTAAGGCAAATTTTATTGGGCCTCTTTTATTGAACTTATGGACTGGAAGGAAGCCTGGTTGTTACCTCATAAGTATTGTATTTCAAATAAGACTAAGGAAGTTCATTTTAAGATCTTACATAAAATATATCCAGTGAATGATACTGTTGCAAAATATATGGATGTTGACAGTTCTTGCTCATTTTGTGGGAATAAGGATGAAACACTGATCCATTTATTTTTCCAATGTGAAAAAACTTCTGGAATAGGTTATCTTCATATTGGCAAGCACCTTGATTCTTCCAAATCCTTTAAATTAAAGGATATAATCTGTTATTATAAAGAAGATAAAGCTAGTATTTCAATTAATTACATTGTCATTTTTTTTATTTTGTTTGGAAAAAATTTTATTCACAAGCAAAAATTCTTTAAATCGCAGCCTACTTTTCCACATTTCTTAATTGAAATTGATACATTTCTGAAGTCTCTAAGGTTGATTAAAAACAAGAAAAGTGACAGATTCCTGAAATATTATGATGATATTTTTGACAATACCACTGATGCATAATGTTTCCTCTGTGTATGTCTTTTTTTATTTCTTTTTTTACGTAAAGCTTTACATATACTTGATATAATTTAATTCCTGTAGAAGTTATGTTTGTTCTGTACTTTATATCTGCTTGTTATCTGATATATATAGTCAATAAAAAAAATAAAAAAAATGACTGAACGTGATGACGCTGAGCTGTGCTCTCTACGTACTCTACTGCAACTGCACTGAACTAGAGACTAGAAGTGCCACTTAAAATAAAATAAAGAAGTGAGTACTTATTCATTTCAAAAAGTAAAAATATAAATGAATAAATCGCTTTTTAACTGATAGATGGATTGGGTTAATTAGGGTGATGTGGGACACCTAAGCTTTAATATGTAGCTATTTCTTACTACACCACAAGTAGTAGGTCTATGTAAATATCGCCATATTATAGCTAGATTGTAAAGTGTTTTTCATATCATTGAGGAGATCATTACAAATGATCAATATTTCAAATTGTGACCTTTTGATCTATCTGTAACCTTTGGCTTAAAGTGTTAAGAAAGCCAGACTACAGGTAATAGGTTATTTCACCACCCAGGATAATAAAATATAAATTCCCCAAATGTGTTTACAATGATATGAAGGACCCTGCTGGCTCGAATTGGATTAAAAGGCAGAGACGTGTCTTCCAAACAATACAAGTTTTAAGTTGATTTCACAAACATAATATTATTCCACTAAAAGCTTTCTAGAGAGAATGGAAAGGTGTAGCACCAAACACTCGTCCCAAACAGAATATTGAACAAACTTCTTGTGGTGCGTAGATCAAAAAAAAAAAAAGATCCACACACAAAAATTGGCCAAAAAGCTCCAAGATTTTATTGTCCAGAGCCCACAAATAAAGTGCAAAAAGTACAAGGTGCGTTTGCACTCAATAAAGCTAAAAGTAAAAGCCTAAACTAAAAGCTTTCTAAAAGTGTACCCTTGACAGTTTACCAATTAAATACCCAGTTAATGAGACACTATAATAAATTAATACATCCAACATTAACAGAAAGGACAAACTCACACATCAAATCAGTGCATAAACACTCTTAAACCAAGTGACAACCCTAAAAAAAGGAAACAATAAAAAAAGGCAAATAAACTCCCCTTTCTGTCAAGCTTCAGTATCACAGCTCATCAGACATTAACATGTGGATATATATTTATATGTATATACCTGTGGATGTATTTACACCAGCAAAGAGACTTAACATAAAACATTGCTAGGCTGTAGAGTGGTCACTTATGGTTGATGTATCAATGTAAAAACGTATACAAAATGATCATAAAATAAAACACAGAGGTAGAATCTGTGTAATTCGGCCTTTATTTATCTTCAAGATGAGCCTGGTATCTCAGATGTTGATTTTCATCCACATATTTTCTAATGTACCAACAGGAGATCCTCGCTTTCATATTTTCTTCAACAATGAAATCCAGAGCAGCCTGAAGAAGAACAGAAGTAGATGATTGAGTTACAGGAAACAGCAGAAGAGTGAGGGAGTTTAAAGCGGTTTGACCTTCGCCAGGTGTGCAGCAACACCTTTACCCCTGTGAGATTGAGGGACCTCAGTAGACATCAACTCCACCAGCTGATCATGTGTGATAGTGTACTTCAGTACTGCACTACTCGCTGCTCCTGCTCACACCACAGACACACAGGGGGATGTTGTTATCAGTGATGCAGGCTCATAACCTAGAGTGCTGCCTATCTAGTGGACATCAGCGCGACTGAATCTGCTGTTTTGATGCTCACTAGGTTTGAGACAGAATCAATAACGTTATTTTCTCTTACCGTCGCAGTCGAGAGTGATTGTGAAGCGCTGATTCTGTCTGTCGTGAATCACACACAGATTCGAGGCGTCAGTACATGATCCACAACATGTGTGTTTGCGGAGTCGTTGACTGATCTTATATCCTCGAGTGAACCGAAACATGCAATTTACAGACAGTAAGTGTCTTGAAAATAGGTCTAATAGGTTAGACAAACTTAGTCCCGGTCACGTTGGAAGAAGTTACCGAGCTGTGGACTATTTTCAGGCGCAGCGTCATATCATTACGCCTGCTGCACCCATGTTACGGCCGCACAGTTCCTTGATTATTACGCAGGAATGAGAGTAGTTCCTAGCCATATAGGCTTAGAAAATCGCAACTTTTCATTTTCCGTCGATCTTAGTACACGGTTTAACTACAGAAGAGTCAAGTTTTAAATAGGAAAAATATTGAAACTCTTCGGTCATTTTGAAAGAAATGCTACTGGACTCATCAGAATCAATGATCTGTGCTAAGCTATGCTAAAAGTGGTAACTTACCGTCAGACCCGGAGTTCGGCTGAATGGATTCTAAAACGGTAAAACTCAACTGTTTAACTCTGGGGGAGTTGTAAAATGAGCTTATTTCCAAAAAAAGTGGAGTATCCCTTTAATGTAGTCGTGGGAGTTGAGCTAACGTTAGCCCCAAATTCAGTTAAATCTCTACACCTGTATATCCCTTCGAAAGAAGAACATTAGCGGAAAAACTAATTGTAAAAGAACTCGGGCCAGACAAGCCAGAAGTGAATATAACCCAACAGGCGCGAGAAAAGAAGAAAACCTACAAGATAACCTTTTCCCGAGGTTGGTTCAATCGAAAGGTTCGGCTTACTAGCTGTGGTTAAGTTACGCCAATGCAATCTTTTGCTTCCCTTGCTTACTGTTTAAAACAAGTGCTTGTGATCGCTCGTGGACAGGTGCGTTCAAGTCCTCCTGGGAAGTTCGTACGTACGAGGTGGGAAGTCGTGCTTATAACGGCATGTGCGTTCAAGTCACTTTCGTCGGAGCAAAATGGCGGAGTACATTCTCTTAATTAATTACACAAAAATACAGTATGGTTCTTAAACTCTTGTTCTAGAAAATGAAGAACAAAGAAATGTGCATCAGGTGTACTTTGTATTTTTATGTTTTTAATTAATTTATGAAGCCACTGCCAACACATCGTTACATGTTGCATTGTTATATTATCATATTCTGTGTTGGCGATTAGCTATCTGAGCTGTTAATAGCAAAGCCTGACAATATCACAGCTAAATACCTTTACGTATTGTGTATTCCGCCATGTTAATCACTGACACGCCCCCAACTCGTAAAGATCGGAGCTTTAGAGAAAATCCCGAGCTCCCCACTGGTATTTACGACAATGTGGTGGCGTTCAAGTGCGTTCAACTCGTAAATACGATCTATACGAGATGACTTGAACGCACCAACAGACAGGGGTGACAGACCTGACACACATGTCAGAACGCATTAAGAAACACGAACGGGCAAGAGTGCATATGGACAACTCTGTGAAGCTAGCCATACTAGGCCGAATTAGCATAGCCACACAGCTAGATGAGGGACACCGCATTGCCATAAGAAGGCACAACGAGGAGGTGGACAGGAATCGGCATATTTTGTCAAAGATCATTGATGCCGTGACATTTTGTGGTGCCTTTGAACTTGCTTTGCGTGGTCACGATGAGAGTGACTCATCAGGAAACCCTGGCTGGGTCTAATTGATCTCATGGCCTCAATCGAGTTGGAGGTGCACCTGGAGAACGCCACTGTTTTTAAAGGCACTTCGAAGACCGTGCAAAATGAACTGTTAGACTGCATGTTGTCAGTGCTCAGAGACCGCATTCTGGAAGAGGTGAAACAGTCGGACTATATTGCCATTCAGGCAGACGAGACAACCGACATCTGCACTCATTGTCAGCTTGTGCTTGTGCTACGGTACATAGATGGCCACGACAACATTCAAGAACGCTTTTTTGAGTTTATCGCGCTTCCAAATGCGACCGCTGATACGATTGTCACTGCATTATTGGAAAGGCTGAGCACCATCCTTCCTGCGGGACAAGAGGGAAAATAGGCCCAGGCCTATGATGGTGCCGCAGTGATGAGGGGTGCTACTGGTGGAGTGCAGCGTAAAGTGCAAGACGTCTACGGGAGTGCACAATACGCTCACTGTTATGCGCATCAGTTGGACCTCATTATGCAGCAGGCAAAGTTAAAGTTGTTTTTGATAAAGCTACTATTTAGCAAGTATGTAAGCTATTATAAGATTCAGTACAGGATACATCAGTCAATGGATTGTTAAGCACATTAATCACACATTATGTCCCCGTCCCCTCTGTTAGAGCATGTATGCTGTGTTGCCGGAGCTGCTGGACAGTAACCCTTTCTCTGAGAGCGGACAGCTGCGCACGCCTGCGGGGGTCAGCCAGATCCTGGATGTCCTGACACTGCTCAAGACTTTCCTGGTGCACAGCGAGATCACGTCTCAACTGCTGACCTACCTGTTCTTCTTCACCAACGCCTCGCTCTTCAACGCGCTCATGGAGAGAGGTGAGCACATGCACGCACTGTCCTTCTGAAGACTCAACCAAACCTGATGGTGATTCGCACTCAAAAATAGAGTAAATTTACTGTGCGTGAACTTTTTTTAATGAGGTTTCGATACAAGTTATATGGATTCACGCACCAAAATAAGAACGCAAGAGAAGACGAGAGAGTGCGTTGTAAACTACTTTGTATAACCGGCTGTTTTCATCCCAGCGGTCTTGCTTCTCTGTTGGGACGTGTTTCTCACAAGGGTGTGAATTTCACTGAGTGAATATTTGCGTCCAGGTGTAAATATCATTGGCTACACAGAAAGCACGCAATATTCTGCTGAAGCCAGACAAAACTATGAATGTAAACTGGTTGAGTTCAAATCCTGCTTGTGACTTTTGATGATTATTGAAAAATAAAGAGAAGCTTCATATGATGAACATGTTACCACAGAATAAATATAGTTGTGGTTGTGTTTGAAGGGTCTGGCGGTGGTTTCTACCAGTGGTCTAGAGGAGTGCAGATCCGGGCCAACCTGGATTTGCTGATGGACTGGACTCAAAGCATCGGGCTGGGAGATCTGGCTGCCGACTCCTTCCAGAAACTCTCTTCAGCCGTCAACCTGCTCGCGACTCCCAAAGAGACCCTGCTGCAGGTCAGAAACCCTACAGCTGCTCCTCAAGTGCTTGCACAGATGCTAAAGGGTTGTTTCAGGGATGATCCCAGTACCATGCTCATGCACTTGCACACAATAATATGTTCTGACACAAAATAAATCAAATCTTTACAGGATTCAAACAACATTCAGTTTTATAAACTCAGAACTAAACAGTAAAAAAGACAATATTTTTTTACACATTTTTGGAAAGCTCTATTTTGCATCCAGATATTAGATTAATAATATGCCTTAACCTGAATTCATTCATTCATTCATTCATCCATTCATTCATTCATTCATTCATTCATTCATTCATCCATTCATTCATTCATCCATTCATTCATTCATTCATTCATTCATTCATTCATCCATTCATTATTACAGACGAGAAATTTTGAATTTGGAGGAAATGTTTCATTTTCTAAAAGCTAAAGATAATTTTATATTTTATATAATTTCTCTTTAAATTTTGAGGCAGAATATGATTTGAACCATCAGAGGTGAATCTACCCAATATGTTGTTTCCTATATTCATGGAAAACCTGGAATTATCTAGGACTTTTGAAATTGTGTTTTCCAGGCATGGAAAAGTCATGGAAATTAATTAAATCTAAGGGTGTTCCTTAGAGCTTCGTGTTCACGCTGTCATTTTTAACAACACACACAAAGGTACAAAAAACCCCCAAAAAACAGCTTTTACTTGTTTACCAGAACTTACCAAACATCCAATACAATGCTGTGTTTGGGGATAAATGCGCTTGTTATATGTGCGTACACACAGTATGATAGTATTTTGACCAGATGAGAACTTGTGAAGAGCTTGTGTCATGTGTCAAAACAGTGGCATGAATCCCTTCGTCACACACACACAAACGAAGATCTGCTTCAAGAAGACACTGTTTTTGTGCCTGAACTGAACTGTGATTGTCAACATCACGACTATGACCAGATAAAACAGGTTTGCTTGAGCATTCTGTCCTTTTAAGTGTCACATCTTGTGTCATCAGGACCTGTTTTTGGTTCGTTTAGATGTCTTTGTTCTGTGTTGCGTTCATATTTCAGTCGAGAGTTTGTTTAAAACGAATCAAACCTGCCAAGTGTGAACACACCCTTTAAACATCATGGAAGTTTCTATACTGAATATTAATGTGTAACACTTTACAATAATGTCCTATTATAACATTACTTAATACATTAACTAACAATGAGCAATACATTTGTTAAAACATTGATTGATCTTTGTTCATCGACAGGTACAATTTTTATTTTAGTAATGTATTAGTAAATGTTAAACTTAACCCTAACTAAAAATAAATGTTTAATTGTTAGTTCATGTTAGTAATACTAATGATAACAAATGGAACTTTATTGTAAAGTGTTTCCTGTACATCTTTGTTGTTACACACTGAAATATTCCATCAGCTATAGATATTTCTCTTGTGTAGAGTAAAAGTTACTTGCAAACTATAGTGTTGTGAGAGAAACTTTATCTTGAGTGGTTCCCGTGAATCAATAAGTCAAAACAGTTCACAAATCAGTCTGAATGATTCATTAGTGAAGGCTAAATCATTTTAAAGGCCCTCATCCAGAGATAACAATTCACCAGAAAGGAAATGCTCCGGTCATAAAGTGAGTGCACCCTTATATTGTTTGTTCAGTTCACTTGACAAACAGCTTGATCGAGTTTCCTTGTGAATAAATAAGGACATTCTTCAGTTGCAAAGAAGAATTAACTTGGATTTGACAGCAAGGTGTGCTGGAGGTTGTGATCTGGGTTTGACTGCTGATTGGACAGGTGTGAGTATCAGTTATAGAAACACCAATAAAACGCTTGTAAAAGACATAAAAATGACGTGATGTTTCAAGAAATACAGAGCAAACCTGTTTCACAAGCCAAGTTAATTCAATATAACCTCCTGATGGCATCAAACTCATGACAAACGTCATATTTACTTCTTGAGTCATGCCATTTTTCCATTCACCACGTAATAAAAACCCGTTCAGCTTGCCACAACATGCCACCGCGTTCAGCCTGTCATATAATCCCAAATAATATGCATTATTCAGCTCAGTCATCAAAGTTGAATCATTTTGTAAATACAATGTAGACGGAGCGCCGCTGGCAGGAGGGACTTTAGCACCTGATGAACAGGAAATGGAAGAAGTCAAAACAGCTGTTTGTCTGCTCTTAAACCTGTTAACTTTCTTCAAAAGCCATTGATAGTGGGGGGACGCATTGTTTACTCTTTTGTGCACAAGGAAATGAGTTTCACTTAGCTTATCATACCATAAAAGAAAGGCAGAATAACAGAGGACAGTATAAGGTTTACAGCACGTCACCCAAACACATCCTGTACCGTGGGGGGTTTACAGGTCTCGTGAAGTCTCTGCAGTAAATGAACTTTGACCGGTAAGCCTCTTAGCCTATCAGAGAGCTGGATTACAGCTCTGGGTGGGAGGGGCTAGTATGATCTCATGTCTTAAGTGACTGAGTTTACTTTAAACACACTCCAAACAAACATATACATGACTCACTCTGTCACATGATCTCTGTGTTTATTTGTCCTGCATTACGCAGTCAACCTTAACAGTAAATGAAGGAGATGTAAATATTTCAAAAACTGAACCACATTTCATTCCAAATTGGATTAAGGGTGTTTCTCCATTATTAAAACTAAGACGGACTTCCCTTGTGAAAAAGAAGTACATTTTAGCTTACTTTTAAAAAGAGTACTTATTACAGATATTTTTAATTGCATGTTTGTATATAATTTAATAACATAATATACATTAATAATACAAGATCTTTTTCATTTTTTAAAATGTGGCAGATTTTGCCAAATTGACAAACTTTTTTCATCCATAGTCGCTAGGAATGTTGAACTTATTAACAAAGAGTAAACAAACAAACAAACAAACATTCTACACACAAATACAAAACTACAATACCAGAATGTAATTTGCAATTGAATGAAAATATGTTATAGTTTTAATTTAAGTAGGACTTAAGTACACCTTAATATGTAATTTCATATTTTTTTTATTGCCAGGTTAAAGTGTACTATTGAATTTACTGACAAGCATTTTTTGTAAACTAAAAGATATTTTAATGAATTATATTCATTTATATTGAAACTTGTATTTACATTTATTTGTAATTACACTCTTAAAATTACGATTTTGAAATGAACTTTAAAGATAATTTACACAGTTAAAATTATAATTAAGTACTTTATATATGTGCTTTAGTATGTTAGTCAACACATCAGAATAAGTGCACTTTAAAACATGACAAAATATTATTACAACAATGATGTAAATGTAAATGTACTAGCTTTACTGAAGTGAACTTTTAAAAGTGTACTCAAGTGTGTACATAGTGACAAAACTCTCTTGAAGTTCACTTAAGTATCCTTTTATTTCATTAATATTATATTATCCTCAAGTACGTTTTTTTTAAAAGTGTACTTTTCAAAATTTTAAGTAAACTGCAAGTGCACATTCAATACAATCAAACACACTTCTTTTTCAGAAGGGTATTATCTAACCCGTTTAAATATTTATAAGCCATCATATTGATATGATTTTATAAAACCATTTATAATGTGCTAAGACTTAATCTACCAAACTCAGCATAGTCTTTCAGCCTGTTCTAACTCTGTATGCTTTATTTATTTATTTTCTAACTTTGTGCTGATTTAAGCGTGGTATTTGTGCTTTTCTATAAACACCACCTACTGTCAGAGAGAGAGTTTGCATTTTCATTCAGGCCGTCTGCTGTTCGCTACGAATTGGTCTGAACAGAGAAATCGCATGCGAAAATCAAACAGTTTTGCATTTGTTTGAACTGGCTGTGACTCTGGGTTAACATCTTATACCCTAAGTCATACCTGTCAACACTACCGTTTTTCCCGGGTTTCTCACATTTTTTAGCCCTATCTCCCGGACCCCTCCCAGTTTGTTATTTCTCCCGGAAAACTCGCGTAATTTGCATGGCCCAAACTCCTTTATGAATAATCGGACCAATATGTTTGTCTAATGTTGACCAGTTGCCAGATCTTGTATTAAATGCATTATATTCACACAATCCACACACCATATACAATTTCAACCCGTTTGTCACCTCAACCCGGCAACCTATAACCCAGTTGCGCAGTCGCGGAAAATTTAACCCGAAAGCGAGCCGACAGACATCAGACATCCAGTTTGTCTTGAGGAGCTGTACTTTTCTGGCTAATAATATGATCACATGTAGCACTTGTTGAGACTAAAGAGACAGCATGTGTCTGTCAGAATCATCCAGTGTGCAATTAGAGAATGTTAACTTCCTCTATCCGTCAACAAACAATGGTTGCATGTCAAAGTTGCTGGGAGACTGGTTGTTAAGTTTCCACCCATGGCATGAGCGCACAGTTTGTGGTTTGTAAAACATCCATTTCTGCACATAGTTGCAGATGTCTTTTCCCCTTTTCCATCCATCTATTTTGGGACAGCCATTCTGACTATTCAGTCCAGCCTTTTGTGGGTGTCTATAGCAAAGAAAAATCACAATATGACACAAGTTCTCTCAACAGTCTCTTAAACTGTGCTTCACAGATTTGCCACATATTCAAAATGCAGTCAAAATCAGAGATCTCCAGCATTTCTCATCAAATTCTTCCAAGACCAGATTATCTGAGCTTCTATCCACAATCATTGCCATTTTTATGTTTAAGAAAGCTTAGGAGTAAGATCTGAAACAAATTTGATACATTTCCATTCATTTCCATTTTTGGTCTCTGAGCTATATTTTATTTAATGGTGAACCAAGACGTAAATCCAACATCTACACCAGACCTGTTTTACTCATGGGACTTTACTTGTTTAGCCCTTTTACAGTCAAATCCTAGGAGAAACCAAGACCAGACCTGGTTTCAGATAAAAGGGAAACGCAAATAATTTGCACATTCAGCTGGAGAAAATGAGTTACTCATAAACATGTGTCTGATGCACATGCACGACTGTGTTGTGGCTTTATTAGCCAAGAGTGAGTCCTGCGGTCCGACAGATCACAGATTTATGAGAAATCTCTCATGCTTCATTTCAGAATATCATAGTGAATCTTGCCATGTGACATTTCTTCCCCAAATCAAAATAAAGAAATATTTAGCAATGTCTTCCAACTTATTATCTTAGTGCTACAGACATTGTAACTTTCTCTCTACTTTCACCCTAAATATATTTCATTACTTCCATTTATATTTAATTGGTAAATTAAATTAAGTAACTATCAGTATAATTGGCATGCAACCCTCAAAACAGTATATAAAATTAGTTAATTATAAATTGGTTAATGCCTTCATGTTTTCAAATTTCTTTAGTGTGTAATGTTGCTGTTTGAGCATGAAAGAGGTCAAAGTTACAGTGTCACTCCAGAGGGAGTCTTGAGTTTTCTTCAAGGATCAAACATGTCAATATTCCTCATTTAAATAATTCCCACCCAAGGCATACGTAAAATAAATGAGTATGTTGAAACTTGCGGTTATGGTATCGGCCGGGCATGGCATTTCTGAAACTTTTGGAAAGGAGAGGCTTCATATAGACAGGAACTAAACAGAGTGTTACTGACAGACTAGGAAGAGAGGTGCTGCAACAATGTCAAATATGTGAAAAATAATGTGTCTTTTGAACTGTCAAGCATGAAAACCTATTCTAGAAGACCCCAAAACCAAAATCGGACTATATATTTTGGACTATATATTATAATATGGACTATATTCTGTATTCAAATTAAATTAAACTAAAAGAAATAAACCTAATCAAAACTATAAAGATAAACTCTCTGTTGAATGAAACAGCTGTAACTGTAAGGAAATGCCTAACATATCCTGTCAGGTTCAGCAAGAGTCTGTTGTTCTAGTGAGTTTGTACAATAATGTTCATTCCCAGCCACTGCTTCCTATATAATTTTGTGAAGAGATTGGTTTAATTACATACAAGTAGTGGATGTTATTTTGTTCTGGATGCGAAAAAAAAGACACAGAAGAAAACACTACTCTGTTATTTAGACAAGACACCAGTAAAGGAGAATGAAAAAATAAATGTGGAGTGTTATTTGGTGAGCTGTCTTTTGTTTAAGTGTTTTGGCTGTATTTCCTTTGCGGTATTTTCAAGATGTTTTGTTTGGTCGACAATAGAGTTTACTTGTCATGTGTTGTCAGAGAATATGTACCCTTGTGAAATGTACTCCATCAAAATACTGGAAACTGTTGTGTCCACCCAATTATTCTCCTTACTACACAGAAATGTACTAAAACATTCAGACCAAATGATATTTGACCAGGGGTGCATATCTCTGCTAGTGCTACTTGAACTAAGTGCTACATTTGACACATTCATTTTATATTGTGTTGCCATTTCTGGACAGACACTAACCTAGTTTAGATGCTACCCGTTTGTTTGTGTAAATGTGATTGTGTAAAACATCTTTTCGATGGTAAAGGAGGGTACACCACAAGGCTCAGTCTTGGGTCCTTTGCTATTTACTTTGTACATGCTCCTTTTAGGTGATATTACTAAAAATGTATTTTCATTGTTATACAACACAAAAATGTCATCTAAATTGACTTGTGAGAAGTGTGAATGAGTAAACTAACTGAAAGCAGTTTTTCACCAACAGTTACCATTGCTAAATCATGCTGGGCTGTGTTTCCCAAAAGCATTGTAAGCCATATACAATTCTGTGCCCATTGTGTGCTGCAAAATCAAGATTACAATACATGTGACCAATTGTGAGTCAACACATCTCTAAAGACATTTCACCAGCACATTTCTCCTGTCCTGAATAGTTAGCTAACCCTGCTGAGAAATCTGGCTGGGCCCTAAAAGCCCTTTTAGTTTTATGTGATTTTTTCATTCTTCTATGCATCTGTGTGTGTTACAGGCATCATGGTCCACTCTGAGAGCTGAGTTTGTTCATCTGAACCCTGCACAGCTGCATCATATGCTGAGAGAGTACAACACAGCCCGTACGTGCCCTCCATGCTGGACCCCGTCTCCAGAGGATGCAGCGGCGGCCCTCCATACATGTGAGATTAACAGATGAACAGTAACATTTAACCATTGTCAGTTCAATAATATAGTATACCAACAGCCTTTTCAGTATAATGCACGATTTCTGTTTTTAAACATTTCAGTGAATCAATTAAAACTATGTGTATATATGTATTTTAAGAGGTTTGGCTTAAGTCCCTGATATACTCACGATAAAGAGCTTTTTCGTTCTTCACTTCTTCACAGAGGTTAAAAAGAAGTACGAAATACCTTTTCAGCAGTTTACTGTCAGCGAATGTCCGTAACACCACCCAAATTGCTGAGAGCAGCGTTTAGATGAATGTGTTATATGTAATGCATCCTTTTCTCTCAATAACAAAATAAACATACAACAAAAATGACAGCAGTGAGAAAACAGAAGTTAAGAAAGCATCTGATCATAGCGATGTGGATATGTTTGCACCAGCTCTGCAATTCAACTCTCTAGTAAAGTCACATCACATTTATTTGTATATCGCACATTATACAATTGATTGGTTTAAAGGAGGAATCTTTAAAGCAATAAACATTAAAATACAGTGTCAGTGTTGCTTTCAACTAACCTTTTTAGCATTGGGTGATTCATTATCAGGGGGAGGCCTGCGTATAAAGGGCTCAAATGATGTCTTGAATGCTCGCTGAGATTCTCTGTGCCTGACAGCAAAAATATTTTTTGTCTTAGCTAATATCCTGGAAAGTTTCGACAACCATCCTCCTCTAATCCTGCCCAGCAGCATCTTTCATCTGGAGCTGGGAAATCCCATCACAGAGCCAGGGCTGTTCCCGCCATTGCAGAATCTGCAGGAGTTTATCCAGTCTCTCCCAGAGAGCCAGACACAGTCTGATCATCAGCCCTCACAGGTAAACCTCCTCCATGCTGTCAACTCCCTAGACGCCACACAGAATGCACAGACATTTAGTGCAATGGTTAGTTGAAGGGTGTAGAAGTTTGGTTTTTTATATATATTTTGAAATGTTGGCCTATAGTTTAGAAACAAATAATTGTCACATTTCACAGTAAGGAACGCCATCACGTTATAGTTTTTCTGTCTGAACTCAGAGACTTTACTAATTGAAATTAAATCCATAACCCATATTTCTCAACACTGTTGGTTACATTACGGTTAATTTAATAATCTAAATCCGGGGGATCACCTAGTTTTATATTGTCATATCATCCAAGACCACTTGATTTATGGTAAAGCACTAAGGCATTACTGACATACCAGTTTCCAAAGCTGCTTTGAAGTGATGCATATTCTGAAAAGTGCTCTACAAATTAATCGAACATGTCTTGAAATATGGGCTATTTGAAATATAAATATATAATTATTATAATATTATTATTATATATTATTATATATTATTTTTGTCATTTTGGATTAATTCAGGGCTCCAGCAGTAGCTTGAATGAAGAGACTGAAACAACGACTGAACCAATCACCTGCCAGGATTCAGAGGCAACAGATCAACACCCCGTCACCATGACACCTCCTCAGCTCCGGGAGTCTCACAGCAACCTGAGCTCGTGTGAGGCCGTCCTGACCCAGAAACTCAAGAGCCTGGAGCTCCAGAACAGCTTGTCTGGGAGTACAGACCTGGGCTACCACAAGAGTCTGGCCCTCGACCCCTCCTGCCTGCTTACGCCTCCCAACACCCCTCAGAATCTGGACCAGGCCGAGCTGGACACCGGCCCGCTGGAGGGGGCGACGCAGCAGATGGCACGCCAGCACAGGAAAGGTAATCCGCACATCTGTGAATAAAAAAAGGTCCCTGCAGGTCCTCAGCTTTGTAAAATTTAAGCTTATAAAAAGTTTTTAATATCTAAAATAGTATAGCTAACATAAATTTGTGGATGGAAAAACAGGAATCGCGATGCAGCCCAGTGTGATTATTAAATTCCGAAAGGCTATGATGTCATTAAATAAGTATGACACGTTTCAAAGTAAAAATGCACTTTCTACAGGCTTGTGGTTTCAGAGCAGTTCTCAAACAATGAACACCGCACATTTATGCCAAGCGATTGCTTATGATCTTCTGTTGATGAACGAAGACGATGTTTACATTATGGTGTTTATATTGTAATATGATGTGGATGGCTGTAGATGGTTGTAAGAGTGCTTATTTTATCTCCCTCGTCTTTCTGAATGAGCAGCTGGCAATAGAGCCCTCTTTTCCAGTGGCACTGGTTCCCAAAGTATTCTTTTTTCCCATTCATTTTTCCCATAGGACTTTTTAAAAAGTCTTCATTAAAGAGTTATAAGCCATGAAGCAAAGCAACCAGCTACGAGGTGAATCGCAACACCACAAGCTTTGATTTGAAGTAAAGAACAAATGTCGAACAAAAAGACTTAAGTCTGTGTACTTAACGGTTTTTGTGAGGGAAAGAACTACAATCCCACAAAGCATTGCAAACAGCATGATCAAATTAATGTCTGAGAAATATAAATATACAAAAAATCCTGTCTCACCGTTCACAAGGAAATGTACCATCTCCACATCCTCCATTATAAGGACTCAATCAACACAGCCAAATCACAACACTATGCAGGTCTCATCAACATTGGTGATGGGAACACGCGGACTCTGTTTTCTGTACTTAACAACTCCCTACACCCTCCGGACAACTTCCCCCAACACTTCTACTCTGCTGAGCAATGTGTTTCACTCATGAACTTTTTTAACGGTAAAATTGAAATTATTCATCAGCAACTGGACTCTCACATTTCCTACAATGTATCCCCTTCTGTTCCCCTCCGACCCCCTTCCTTTCAACCATTCTCGAATTTCCACCTTCCCTCTGTTGCCAATGTATCGGAACTCATCAGAAAATCAAAACCGTCCACCTGTCAACTTGACCCCCTTCCAACACCGCTGGTCAAAGCCTGTCTCCCCCACATGTCTCCTCTGATCACCGACATCATCCACTCCTCCCTCACCTCTGGTTCTGTTCCACCATCTCTCAAATGTGCTGCAGTAACTCCAATCCTTAAGAAACCTGGTTCAGACCCCAGTAACTTCAATAACCTCCGGCCTATCTCCAATCTGCCATTCCTTTCGAAAATCCTGGAAAAAACGGTTGCATCCCAACTCCACTCTCATCTTTCCGACAATAACCTTTATGAACAGTTCCAGTCTGGTTTTCGTCCCCATCACAGCACTGAAACAGCTCTACTCAAAATAACCAACGACCTCCTCCTGGCAGCAGACTCTGGACTCATAACCATTCTCATCCTCCTTGACCTTACCGCAGCTTTCGACACCATCTCCCACTCCATCCTTCTCCATGGACTGGCATCCATTGGACTATCTGGCACACCCCTGGACTGGTTCCACTCTTATCTCACTGGCCGAACTCAGTTCATCCAACTAAAAACTTTTGCATCCCAGCCATCTCCCATCTCCTCTGGTGTACCACAAGGTTCTGTCCTCGGTCCAGTCCTCTTCATCATTTACTTACTCCCCCTTGGTCACATATTCCGTAAATACAATATTCACTTTCATTGCTATGCGGACGACACCCAGCTCTACCTTTCCTCTAACCCCAACTCCTCCCTCCCTCCCACCTCCCTCTGTGACTGCCTCCAAGAAATCAAAACTTGGTTTTCCTCCAACTTTCTCAAACTGAACAGTGATAAAACTGAGGTTCTTCTTATTGGTTCTAAATCCACCCTCACCAAAGCTAACAGTTTCACCATCACCATCGATAACTCCTCTGTCTCTCCCTCCCCCCAAGTTAAGAGTCTGGGTGTCGTCCTGGACGGCACTTTGTCTTTCCATTCTCACATTAACAACATTACCCGTTCTGCATATTTCCATCTCCGCAATATCAACCGTCTCCGCCCGTCCCTCACTGCCGATAATACCGCCATCCTGGTCCATTCCCTCGTCACCTCCCGCCTGGATTACTGCAACTCACTTCTCACTGGTCTCCCCCTCAAGTCCCTCCGTAAACTACAACTTGTTCAAAATGCTGCTGCCCGGATCATCACCAGGACCCCGTCTTCTCATCACATCACCCCTGTTCTCCAGCAGCTTCACTGGCTTCCCATCACACACCGCATCACCTATAAAATCCTTCTATTAACATTCAAAGCCCTCCACAACCTCGCCCCTCCTTACATAACTGAACTTCTCCACGTCAACACACCCAGTCGGACTCTTAGATCATCTTCATCCATCAGCCTCACTGTCCCCCCTGCCCGTATGACCACCATGGGTTCCAGAGCCTTCAGCCGTTCCGCCCCCCGCCTCTGGAATTCCCTCCCACCCAACATCCGAAACATTGATACATTGACAATTTTCAAATCACATCTCAAAACCCACCTTTTTCTGCAATTTTCCCTGACTGTCACGCTCTCCAGATTTTTTTATTTATTTTATTTTTTATTTTTACTAAACCAAATTTTTTATCCTTTTTGAGTATCTTTTTGTATCTTTTAGTATGTTAAATGCATTTGCTATCTGATATGTATTTTAAACCCTGTTTTATTTGTACGGTGACCTTGGGTGTTTTGAAAGGCGCCTTTAAATAAAATGTGTTATTATTATTATTATTATAAAACTACTCATTTAAAAATGATCAAACTCAATTTTCTTATGGAGAAAATGATTGTTTACTTCTGGAACCAGACTGTTGCACTCTATAGTAAAACATTAACATTTCAAAATAAGAGTCCCATTTTATGCTTGTTTATAAATAAAAGTCTATTATGACTTAAGTTTTTCCTGGTTATTATTGGTATTTTGGTTACACAATATACTGTATCTGGCATTAAATTCAACGCAAATTTTTGTAGCCTTTGTCTCGGCTGACCTATAAAATTATTAATTTTAAGTAGGCCTATAAAACATTTCAATTTAGGAGGACATGTGGACCTTGGGAAAAATGTAAGCATCAATCCCTGACTTGACCATGATCAAGCAAGACACCAAGACACTTGCTGATCTGCTTTTCTCCTCCAGATTCTGGATAAAGGTCTGTTTAGTCTCAAGGAACAACAACAGAAAAAACAGCGTTCCTTGCATATGCATGATTTTACACTGATGTGAAGCTACATGAAAAGAGATGTAGCTCTTGTTCTACTTGTCTTCTGTTTGTTTGTGAGCTGTACTCTGAGAAACACCTCAGACATGTTCACCCTGTAGTGTGTTCCCTGATTTCAAAGGCAGGGTGTATTGTCTTTGGAGGCGTATGGGAGGTGCTGGTGTTGATGTGGAGTTGGGTTTGTGTGCTCTGGCTCCATCAGGTGAAGAAGCTGGAAACCAGCATATCTCCTCTTCAGAATGTTTTTCCCACGCATAATATATTTATAAAATGAGCAATGGTCAGGTGAGAATAATCCAAATTGTGCCTCAATCTCTCTCTCTCAAGATCAGGTAAATCATAGAGTTTCTTCAGCGCTTTAACTCTTATTGTAGGGGCATTTGGAGGAATATGTTAAACTCTTGCTGTTTCATCAATGACGAGGAATGATTTCCTTGATGACAGGTTATACATTTTTAAAGGATGAGAATCCAATCAACAGGAAGCCTTCATGAACTAAAGCAGCATGCAGATTCAGATCTGAAAAAAACATATTGTGTTAGTTTACCCAAAAATGAAAAATCTGTCATCATTTACTCACCCTCATGTTGTTATAAACCCATTAAACTTTTGTTCACCTTTGAAACAAAAATGAAGGTACTTAAATGAAACCTAAGAGATTTTGTCCTCCATTAAAAGCCCATTCCAACAAAACTTCAAAAATGTCATAAAGTCATTGTAATGGTTGGACTCCCATGGTTGAATCCAGATATTATAAAGCAATGCAAATGCTTTGTATTTGTAAAAGAAAAAAAAAGAAAAAAGACTTTTTATTCACAAAGTATCTCAACTTCCACATAGAGTTTATCTCAGATGTGTGTTGTGTTGACGTTCTCTCCTATATGGCTGTTTATGTTGCCAAGCAAATTGTCGCATTTAAACAACATCTCCAAACACAGTCCAATCAGAACATAGAGCTGAAACAAAGAGTGAACTAAAATAGTGTGTAAACTGGACATTTGTACATTTAATATATAGTTAATGAATGGAAAGCTCTACATGTGGTGTCCCGTTCCCACTGGTTTCCCGCCTCCTCTCTCTGAAGACTAGTGTGGGTTTTCCTAATCAAAGGGACTCTGCTCAGATCACACTAGTTTTGGCTGCTTTTTTTTGGTACTGGCACAAATCCTATAATCTGGTTCAAGAATTACAGAGAGGTGGTGATGTCAGGAGAAAAAAGAGCAATGGATAAAGCATCATGGGAATTTACAGTTGACTTGCTGGGTGGAATCTTAATCGGGACGGGCATTGTTCAGGACGCGGGCCGGGTGGCCGATCGCTGGAGGAAAGCCCTTTGTGTTTCCACCAGCCCACAGCAGAAGATCTTCATGGGAACAGGAAAACAGTCATTCTTGTATCATCATCATGCAGAATTATCTGATGTTTATGTCAGTTCAGATGTTTACTTGACCTTTCCAATTTGACCTACAATTCGGATTTCATTTTGACTTTAATGCCATGAAATGATCACTATGATAATAATATTGATAGTCCTGAAAACAACCTTCATTTTCTTCATGCAAAACATAATTCTTCTGATTTTGGGATGATGTTTGACCTGGACATTCAGTGATATTTGAGTTTGTTTATGCTTTATTTGATCTAGTGAAGGCCCAGAGCTGATGTGTTTGATGTTGTTTTCCCAGTAAAGAACGGCCTGGAAGGAAACACAGACCAAAGAAAGGAGGAAGACGAGGAGGACAGAGATGAGGTGTTCACCGTAGAGCTGATGAGAGGACCTCATGGTCTTGGTCTGGCACTGGTGGATGGAATGGTGAGAAATATCTTTGTCCTATTTTTATATTCTATACTTGTCTACTCTTTCTACAGTGTATAGTATGTAAACTTTTTTGTAAAATGTTTGTGCTTTGCGGTAATGAGAATTTAGCAGGAAAATGACCTGGACAAGTTTGGTTTAATACACACTCTCTATTTACTGTATGTAACATTTGAAGCAGATAAATAAATGATGGGTCCTCTGGTGAGTTGATTGGCATATGGACTTTAATAGTTGTTCCTTCACTGTGATCATGCTTATGAAATTACCCTGTTTTATATATAGAAGGTATTTCATTTCTCTGTAGACACACGGTTTTATATGTCGAATGCAAACTGTAATGCCATTTGAGCTGCACAACACCTTCAAATCAAGGCCAGTCAACAGCTGTTATGATTAAAAATAACAGGGCTAGATTAGATCCGGACATGTAGTCTGTGCTCCAAACCCTAGAGAGCGGCCTACATAGACAGCATCCTAATCTTTAAAGGGGAATACACCCCAAAATGAAAACCCCAGTCAACATTTACTCACCCTCATGGGGATCCAAACCCAGTAAGTCTTTCGTGTAAATGAGGGATTTCCGTCCCTCCATTGAAAGTCCATTCACGCAAAACTATCATAAACGTTCATAAAGATCTCATATGTGACCCTGGATGACAAAACCAGTCTTAACGGGTATATTTGTGGCAATAGCCAACACAACATTGTATGGGTCAAAATTATCGATTTTTCTTTTATGCCAAAAATCATTAGGATATTAAGTAAAGGTCATGTTCCATGAAGAAAGTTAGTAAATTTCCCACCATAAATATCTAATCGCGAATAGAAATGGACAACTTTAAAGGAGATTTTCTCAATATTTCGATTTTTCTGCACCCTCAGATTCCAGATTTTCAAATAGTTGTATCTCGGCCAAATATTGTCCTATCCTAACAAACCATACATCAGTGGAAAGATTATGTGTTCAGCTTTCAGATGATGTATAAATCTCAATTTTAATAAAATTACCCATAAGACTGGTTTTGTGGTCCAGGGTCACATATAAGGAATCCATATAAATCGAGTGGTTTAATCCATGTCTTCTAAAGAGACGTGATCATTTTATATGATAAACATGTTTTGTGTAAAATAGATCCATTTTTTTTTTTATTGTAAGCTCACTTTATCCACTATCTGGCTAGATTTGTTCACTGAACTTGTTGCAGTGCATTATGGGATTGTCTTCTCTGCAAAGGACACATGTGTTGCTACTTTGGAATTTGGTTTTGGTCGATGATGTCTTGGACGGCAGGACGATGCTGTTCCCTAACTTTTCTAACAGATTTTGCATCATGTGAGACCTTAAAATACCGCCTACATAGGCAGCTTACTATGCTTTGGAACAGAGCCATAGTTACTTCGAGCTATTTTGTTCACTTGCTCAGAGACTTTGGCCCTGTAAATGACTTGGAATTGCTGACTTAGGTGTTAGCTATGAGGTACACATGTGGGGGGTTACATTTTACGAGAAACTGCTCAGTAGGGGACGAATGGGTTTGCGTTGGCCACACCGATCGTCTTTCGAAGCCAACAATGAGTCCAGAGCTTGACTGAACGTGAGATCTCCTGTGTTTCCCAGAACTGCACTGACACTGAGGTTGATGTTAACAATCAGATGAAGTAAGAACCTGATGACTGTGTGGTTTAGCATTCAGAGACAATAAAACATCTACTTTCTCCATGTGACTCAGGACGCTCTCAAACAAATGCATCAGTGGTGATTAAGGTGATACAGAAACCAATCATTCACTTCCTGCTGACGCAGATCCTCATCTAGTCATCGCTAATCTCGAGTCTTCTCTTTGTTTTGTCTTGTTGGTAACAGAAAACTCCCCTGCGAGTGAGCGGGATCTACGTGAAGTCAGTGGTGCCAGACTCCCCAGCAGCGCTCAGCCAGAGACTGCGAGCGGGCGACCGGATCCTCGCTGTGAACGGAGTCAGTCTGGTGGGCGTGGACTACCACAGGTGAGCACTACACTTTTAAGAGACAAACAGTGTTCATGTCATGAAGTTATCTTTGAAAATCAAACATGGAGATGAAAAACAAGGATTGTTGCTGCTCGCATTGCTAAATGCTAAACAATCCATAGTTGCAAAAGACTACCTGTTACTCATTAGATGAACACAAGTTTTGAGTTGACTTTAATAGGAGCAAATGCGTGGAGTTAACTTCAAGTTGAGTGTTTTGATAGTTTGCCTTATTTATTGTTTTTAAAGTTACTACTACTTTTGTTTTTACAGTGCCACTTATCAAAACATCTGACACGCTGACCTACTGCTGTAATACGTCATCTTGTCTCCATTGATTAAAAATAAAACATTCCCATTGTTTTTGACTATATTTTCACTGATTTGGCTGAAAGAATTGATCCTCTGATTAAAAAAAAAAAAAGCTGAAAAATGAGCAAATATGTAGAATATTGTAAAAAAAACCTGAAAATATTGTATTGTTTTAGTAATATGGCCCAGTCATAGGGAGGACAACAATTGTTTTATTTTTTTGCAATTGCCACTAGTGGTGCAAACATTACATATTTTAATTATATATTATAACTTCCATTAACCCATTTAATCCCACCGGTCACAATAGTGACCGTAAAAAAATGTTTCATTTCTAAGGCTATAAAAATGTTACTGAATGATCTATCAATGCATTTCCAGCAGATATTGAAATAATAAAGGGTCTCAATGAAATATGTGCAGTGTCGCATGTTTACTGTAAATTGTCACATGACCAGAGCTGTTTACTTCCTGTTTGCGCCAAGAGAAGAGGATGGCAGCAAGAAAGCTCCCAAAGAAAAGGTTATTAAAGTATGTTAACATAAAGATAGGACATAGATTTTTGGTACACATCATGTTTAAGGTGTCTAGTATTGATATATGCATTTGCAATTACTCAACTTTATTTAATGTGGTCATAGAACTCACAAACATGTCAACGGCAACAATAGTGACCGGTGGGATAACCCATTGTATCAACATGCTAATACACATAGGCTAACTGTTCTACCTTACTTTCTGCTGCTACCTAACTTTCTACCTAATTTTACACACAGACACTATCCCGTGGCCTCGAGACACTATCCCGTGGCCTCCAGACACTATCCCGTGGCCTCCAGACACTATCCCGTGGCCTCCAGACACTATCCCGAGGCCTCGAGACACTATCCCGTGGCCTCCAGACACTATCCCGTGGCCTCCAGACACTATCCCGTGGCCTGCAGACACTATCCCGTGGCCTCCAGACACTATCCCGTGGCCTCCAGACACTATCCCGTGGCTTCCAGACACTATCCCGAGGCCTCCAGACACTATCCCGTGGCCTCGAGACACTATCCCGTGGCCTCGAGACACTATCCCGTGGCCTCGAGACACTATCCCGTGGCCTCGAGATACTATCGCGTGGCCTCGAGATAGTATCCCGTGGCCTCGAGATACCATCTCGTGACCTCAGGATACCATCCCGTGGCCTCCAGACACTATCCCGTGGCCTCAAGATACTATCCCGTGGCCTCGATACACTATCCCGTGGCCTCCAGACACTATCCCGTGGCCTCCAGTGGCCTCCAGACACTATCCCGTGGCCTCGAGACACTATCCTGTGGCCTCGAGACACTATCCCGAGGCCTCCAGACACTATCCCGTGGCCTCGATACACTATCCCGTGGCATCCAGACACTATCCCGTGGCCTCCAGACACTATCCCGTGGCCTCAAGACACTATCCCGTGGCCTCCAGACACTATCCCGTGGCCTCCAGACACTATCCCGTGGCCTCCAGACACTATCCCGAGGCCTCCAGACACTATCCCGTGGCCTCCAGACACTATCTCGTGGCCTCGAGACACTATCCCGTGGCCTCCAGACACTATCCCGTGGCCTCGAGACACTATCCCGTGGCCTCGAGATAGTATCCTGTGGCCTCGAGATAGTATCCCGTGGCCTCGAGATACCATCTCGTGACCTCAGGATACCATCCCGTGGCCTCCAAACACTATCCCGTGGCCTCGAGACACTATCCCGTGGCCTCGAGATAGTATCCCGTGGCCTCGAGATAGTATCCCGTGGCCTCGAGATACCATCTCGTGACCTCAGGATACCATCCCGTGGCCTCCTGACACTATCCCGTGGCCTCAAGATACTATCCCGTGGCCTCGATACACTATCCCGTGGCCTCGATACACTATCCCGTGGCCTCCAGACACTATCCCGTGGCCTCCAGACACTATCCCGAGGCCTCCAGACACTATCCCGTGGCCTCGATACACTATCCCGTGGCCTCGAGACACTATCCCGTGGCCTCCAGACACTATCCCGTGGCCTCCAGACACTATCCCGTGGCCTCCAGACACTATCCCGAGGCCTCCAGACACTATCCCGTGGGCTCCAGACACTATACCGTGGCCTCCAGACACTATCCCGAGGCCTCCAGACACTATCCCGTGGCCTCGAGACACTATCCCGTGGCCTCCAGACACTATCCCGAGGCCTCCAGACACTATCCCGTGGCCTCCAGACACTATACCGTGGCCTCCAGACACTATCCCGTGGCCTGCAGACAATATCCCGTGGCCTCCAGACACTATCCCGAGGCCTCCAGACACTATCCCGTGGCCTCCAGACACTATCCCGTGGCCTCCAGACACTATCCCGTGGCCTCAAGATAGTTTCTCGTTGCCTCAAGATAGTATCTCGTGGCCTCAAGGATTTTATAAGGATTTTATACACTCTTATGCACACGCACACACACACTCACACACACAAAAACACAAAAACACACACAAAAACACACACACACACACACACACACAAACACAAACACACACACAAACAAACACACAAACACACGCACAGGTCAAATAGACCTATATTCAGTCTGTCCAATGGTTGATACAACACAGTATCCCACCGGTCACAATTGTGACCGATCATAAAACACACTTTTTCACATACTTTTCCATGAAAATTTAAAAAAATTATGATTGATTGTTTCAAAGGGATACTAATGACACATGATTTGGATATTTTTGTGTCTGAGAAAAATTTGGGATTAAATGGGTTAATAAGAAATGAAGCATATTTTATGACCGTTAAAATGTTTTGCATTTTGACATTGACAATTAAGTTAATTATTGATTTTATAATGTTTCTGAATATTTTTGTGTTTTGTTTGTTCTCATTTCACATTATTCTTACATTCTTACAGTAGTTTTTAATTAAATCGCATTAAAGGCAGCACAACTAATACTAGCATGTTTAAATACTCAAGTTCCACATTTTCCCACAGTCTTTCTTTCTTTTACTTCCCAATTTAAACTATTATTTTTCATTATTATAATCATTATTGTTTGCATTATAGTAGAAAAATTCTAAATTATTATTTTCTTTAAGCTAAAAATTCTTTCTTTCTTTCTTTCTTTCTTTCTTTCGATTTTGGAGAGAAATAATGTCGTATGTATGTATGTATGTACCCAGAGCTCCTGAAAAACCACAACAAATTCAGTGTGTGTTTGCACACACTCGGTGGATAAAGATCATTCTGATTCTGAAATAAGAAACTTGAACATGTTCATAAGATCCACTTTCTAAGATTAAACACTATCGGTTTCTGAGGTTTCACAGATGAGATGATGGACGTTCTTGACTCTGAAACGGACAGAATAACCCTCCTCTGCTCTGTCTTTCCCTGTCAGTGGAAGAGAACTCATCCGGACGTCCAGCGATTCGCTGCGATTACTGGTGGCCAAAACCCAATCCAGGAGCTTCATCACCAGATGCTGAGAACCAGAACAGACTGGCCTGGACGCTCGACTCCATCATTGAGCTGATCTTTCCTCATTGATCCATTCAGACAAATCTGCAACTCTAATATTGTGCTGAAACCAAAGTAAAGGCGATTCAACTGATTCATTCATGCTGTTATTTCAGTTGTTCTTGTTGTTGCTTCTGCTGGAAAACTCTTTGTCTCAAAAGGCCAGAATAATATGTTGAAATCTCCCATTCACAGTAGCGTTTATTTCTCACTCTTCTCTCTATCTTTAATGTAATATAGTTTAGCACATGTTTTAAACCAGTGTTTTATTTTCGTTTAGCATCTGTCCGTCTGTCATTTTCTGCTTTCGTGAGAAATAGTTGTGGTCCTGACAGGGTTATTTCAGTTTCCTTAAAGCTCAAACTGGAAACACACAATTACAGCTTCATTCTGTTCATAACATCCAAACACTGCTGTAAATATCAGCCAGAACTACATTAGTTTTTAATATTTAACCAAAGTATCACTATGAAAGTGCTGTTTTAAATGGTTCATGTTGCTGATGTTATGAAACTACACCTGTACCGTTTTCATATTGATGACATTTCATATTGATATTACTTGTGCGGTTCCTGATGTCCGTCATAAATGATGATATTCTCCCTCAGTGCCAGAGAAACAGTGTTATAGTGTCATCTGTGTTCATGATGGCATTAAAAAAACAATCTGTTGTAATATTTATGTGTTTTTGTACAAGTGTAATAAATATTATTTTGATTTCTTCTTAAAGAAAAGAGGTAAACTGTGTTTTTCTGTCTAGTGAACGGGAAGTTGTGTGTTGCACAGTCATAACAGCTTTCTGGCTTTAGGAGTTTTAAATATATGTGCAAAAATATAATTGTGTCAATGTTTTGGAGAACACAAGCTTATCAATGGCTTCAGAACTAACAGACATGGACTAAAAGCCAGAAAACTCTAGTTTGTCGTTCACAGGGTGTTGAACTGAGTCTCGTCCTGCTCTGCTGGGTCTGCTAGTCTGAAGAGGGTTTAGAAATGAAATCTAAATACAGTAACAGCACGTGTGTGTGTGTGTGTGTGTGTGTGTGTGTGTGTGTGTGTGTGTGTGTGTGTGTGTGTGTGAACGAGGAGTCCAGCTGCTGTGAGGTGTGTGTGTGTGTGTGTGTGTGTGTGTGTGTGTGTGTGAACGAGGAGTCCAGCTGCTGTGAGGTGTGTGTGTGTGTGTGTGTGAACGAGGAGTCCAGCTGCTGTGAGGTGGAGTAGAAGAACACGGAGGAGCTCAAGTGTGTGTGTGTGTGTGTGTGTGTTAGAGATGCTGCTCACCGCAACACTCAAAGACATTTATAGAGCATTTAATGAGTTTGTTTCCACTGCGACACACACACACACACACACACACACACACACACCATATACAGGAGCTCATGCTGAGACGTTTACGCTTGAACATGATCTTTACACACGTTCATCTCTTTAAAGAGATTTAAGAAATGCTGCAAAGCTGCTGAGTCGAGTTAGTGTGATTATTCAGAGAACAGTAGAGCTAAACTCACTCTCTCTGTCATCTTGTGTTCTCTCGCTCTCCTCTGAGTGTTCAGATCCTGCTGGTTTATTTAAAGTCGCTCCGGAGTATAAATCGCATCAGTCAAAAATGCGTCATGAAGAGGAAAAAAACATATATAAGTCGCACTGGACTATAAATCACATTTGTTAAGAAATTTATTTCACAAAATCCAAGACCAAGAACAGACATTTAATCTGGAAAGGCAAGTTATTAAACTACACAGTAGCACACAGAACAACAGGCTGAATAGGTGTCCGGTATGTTAACGCAACACATTAACAGTTCTTCAGCTACACAATAGCATAAAGAACATATACCTGGGAGGCTGAATAGGCTAAATTAACATAAGACAGCGAGTCCAACAAGCAAGTTACCAGTAAACAAGTTCACCAAGCTCCCGCGATCTCATTCCACATCATTTTCTTCATCCTTGGTGTCGCTTCTGAACAACTCCGCCAACTAGAGCGCCCTCTCGCGGCTGTAGACGGTAGTGTTTTCTCTTGGTTCAACTCAGTCTGAATTCATTTTGATTAGAGAAACACTAAATATAAAATACACTTGAGACACTGATTAATATATAATTTATTATAAAGTTTCAAACAGGAATACATGATACCTGCTATATAGATTTGAACCTAGTTTTAATAATTTTATAGAATGTTTTAACAAAATACTAGACAAATCAAGTTTATAACGTATTAATATATATTTTGTCATATTTAAATTCTTCAGAGGAATGAATGTGCAGCAAGAGTCAAACAGATTTAACCCAGTCTAGAGTTCAGTCATAAACACGTGTTTCTCTAGCAGAGCTTCTGAACGCTGGATCATTCTGTGACTCTAATACAGTAAAATTACATCATCTCCTGAAAATACATCCTGAGAAATATTACACAATATTAATGTTGACAATACAGTGAAGCCTGAGCACCAAGTGTGTGTCTGTTTGTGTCTCTCTCCTGTTAGACTGACAGAAACATCTTCATCCTGACGCTGTGTGTGTGTGTGTGTGTGATTATCAATAACAGTTTCATTCAAACTCTCTCTCTGTCGTTCTCTCTCTTTCTCAGATTCAGATCAACACAATAACTCGACAACAAAAGTGACCAAACAAATGAAACTGGAAACAGAAACTCAGCGGCTCGTCTTCCTCTTCTGGAAACAACAGATGATCAAATATATTTAAAGAAACAACAAAAACCCAGAAAACATCCTGATGATATTCTTATTATGATCAACAAGATCTTCAAACCAACATCAACAAACATTCAGACAACCCACACACACACACACACACACACACACACACGGACAGTGAGTTTATACACTGATCACAGAAAACACACGAGAAAAGAAACAAGAACAGCAACACAGTTTTTAATGCATGTTAATCTGTGTGTTTGTGTGTGTTAGTCAGTTGTGTGTGTGTGTGTTTCCGTCAGTGTGTGTTAGTCAGTTAGTTGTGTGTGTTTAATGTGACACAGAGACACAGAAGAGTTAACATTATAAACACCAAATCCAGCATAGAGGGGTTCAGTGAATGTGTGTGTGAATGTGTGTAAGTGTGTGAGTGTGTGTGTGTCAGAGACGCTGTAGAAGGACAGAGTGCCGGCCGACACGTCCACACACACTCCTACTCTCTTACAGGATCCTGAACCAGCAGAAACAGCAGTGGACTTATTATTGTGACGGACAGAGAATCCGTGATCAGAGCAGAACAGACTCCAGGACTTCTGATTCCATCCAAACTCACAGTCTCTCCCTCCTTTCCTCTTGATTCCTTTATATGACACTGATATTTCAGTATAATCTCCACTCCATTCAGCCTCCCAGTAACAGCGTCCAGTCAGACTCTCTCCACACAGAACCTGAGGATTATACTCAAATCTCTCTGGATGATCAGGATACGACTGACTCTCTTCCACATGCGTCGCCTTTCTGTTCTCCTCAGACAGAGCGAGATGAGTGTTTGCTGTGTTTGGATCCAGTGTGAGATCAACAGCATCTGAACACAAGAACACACACATTACAACACCAACATCTACAACTAGATCAAAAAGTTCAAGACAAACTTTGATGTTGACTTGATATGGAGCTTATATGACAAAATGATTTTAATTTGAATTGTGTAAATGTGAATTATTGACAAGTGTAATTAACAACATTGAATATTATGTGGAATTTTAAATAGTTCTGAATTAGATTTCTTTATACGTATATTGAACATTTGAAATTGAACAAATTGAAATGTTTTTATGGCTGAATTTCATAGACATGTATTTACAGACAGCGGGGTTTTTTTTTGTTCTGAAAACTTATCCAGAGATTTATTGAGAAAGACTGGCCAGAAAGTGTGAAGGTTTTGAAGGAAATACAGTCTTGATCACTGATTGCTAGACAGTTGCTAAGTTACTACTAAGTGTTTGCGAAGCAGTTACTAGAGTGTTCAAGGTGGTTGCTATGGGGTTCTGGGTGGTTGCTAGGGTGTTCTGGGTGGTTGCTATGGTGTTCTGGGTGGTTGCTAGACAGTTGCTAGGTTACTCTAAGTGTTTGCGAAGCAGTTACTAGAGTGTTCAAGGTGGTTGCTATGGGGTTCTGGGTGGTTGCTAGGGTGTTCTGGGTGGTTGCTATGGT
The DNA here is from genome assembly GCF_951802725.1 of Rutilus rutilus. Lineage (NCBI taxonomy): Eukaryota > Metazoa > Chordata > Actinopteri > Cypriniformes > Leuciscidae > Rutilus > Rutilus rutilus. The sequence continues at coordinate 61,033,748 of NC_140209.1, forward strand.
GTTCTGGGTGGTTGCTAGACAGTTGCTAGGTTACTCTAAGTGTTTGCTAAGCAGTTACTAGAGTGTTCAAGGTGGTTGCTATGGGGTTCTGGGTGGTTGCTAGGGTGTTCTGGGTGGTTGCTAGACAGTTGCTAGGTTACTCTAAGTGTTTGCTAAGCAGTTACTAGAGTGTTCAAGGTGGTTGCTATGGGGTTCTGGGTGGTTGCTAGGGTGTTCTGGGTGGTTGCTATGGTGTTCTGGGTGGTTGCTAGACAGTTGCTAGGTTACTCTAAGTGTTTGCTAAGCAGTTACTAGAGTGTTCAAGGTGGTTGCTATGGGGTTCTGGGTGGTTGCTATGGTGTTCTGGGTGGTTGCTAGACAGTTGCTAGGTTACTATCAGTGTTTGCTAAGCAGTTGCTAGGGTGTTCAAGGTGGTTGCTATGGTGTTCTGGGTGGTTGCTAGATAGTTGCTAGGTTACTATCAGTGTTTGCTAAGCAGTTACTAGGCTGTTCTAGGTGGTTGCTAGGGTGTTCTGGGTGGTTGCTAGACAGTTGCTAGGCAGTTGCTAGGTGGTTGCTAGGTTACTCTAAGTGTTTGCTAGGCAGTTACTAGAGTGTTCTAGGTGGTTGCTAGACAGTTGCTAGGTGGTTGCTAGGTTACTCTAAGTGTTTGCTAGGCAGTTACTAGAGTGTTCTTGGTTGTTGCTAGACAGCTGCTAAGTAGTTGCTAGGTTACTCTAAGTGTTTGCTAGGCAGTTGCTAGGGTGTTCTGGGTGGTTGCTAGACAGTTGCTAGGCAGTTGCTAGGTGGTTACTAGGCTACTCTAAGTGTTTGCTAGGCAGTTACTAGAGTGTTCTTGGTGGTTGCTAGACAGCTGCTAAGTAGTTGCTAGGTTACTCTAAGTGTTTGCTAGGCAGTTGCTAGGGTGTTCTGGGTGGTTGCTAGACAGTTGCTAGGTGGTTGCTAGGTTACTCTAAGTGTTTGCTAGGCAGTTTCTAGGTGGTTGCTAGGGTGTTCTGGGTGGTTGCTAGACAGTTGCTAGGTAACTCAGTGTTTGCTAGGCAGTTACTAGGGTGTTCTAGGTGGTTGCTATGGTTTTCATAAGTCTGCATTATGTTCTGGTGCTGAAATATGGCTTATTCGTGATGTTATATGGTTGTTAGGGAGCTCTACATGGTTGCTAGGATGTGGCTAGACAGTTAGCAGGGTTAAACTAATAAACTGGTAGAATTATATTATAGATATATAATAGATATATTATAGTATATATGAATAGTATATATATTATAGAATATATGCTATTAGAATAAACTAATATCAGTCCACATCAAAAGAGCAAAGCCACTCATCTCTATGATGATCTGACTCACACATGCACTGTAAACACATAATCGTACAAAAACTGTCAATGACTGATAAACAGAAATAAAGTGCACAAGTTTTCATTAAACTTTTCACAGAAAAACACTTTATTTTACAGGAATTTCCTGAATTATTACTAACAAACACATTCACTGTAAATAAAACACACACACACACACATGCAGTAATGAATGCAAGTATAATTTAGTGCCTGTGAAATAAAGCATCATGCAGAATATCATCAGTGTTTCTCTCCTGAACTGAAGCACAGGCTCGACTCTTCAACACACACACACACACACACACACACACACACACACACACACACACACACACACACACACACACACACACACACACACACACACACACACACACACACACAGTAATGAATGCAAGTATAATTTAGTGCCTGTGAAATAAAGCATCATGCAGAATATCATCAGGGTTTCTCTCCTGAACTGAAGCTCAGGCTCGACTCTTCAACACAATGATGACAAACACACACACACACACACACACACACACACACACACACACACACACACACACACACACACACACACACACACACACACACACACTTTAAACCCCATCAGAACATTAAACACTCACAGATCTCTCAAGATCTCTGCATCTCCTCTTATTACAGACTTTATTTCTTTCCTGCTGAAGTTCTTATTGAGAATGAACAGTTCAGATGTTGATGTTGATATTAAAGTTGTGTTCAGTGTTTGCTTTAGTTGCTCTCGACTCTTGAGTTTTGAACATTAGTTTCTCTCTGACTGCTTTAACTGTGTGTTTCTGACACGTGTGTGTTACGGCAAACACACACCAGAGAAACTGATCAGATGTTGGTCACTGTTTAGTGATGATAGTCATCATTTAGTGATTCACTGACACCAGAGTCTCTAATCTCTGATTAAACTAGTTCATATAGTTGTTAACTTCACATGTCAATACTAATGAAAATGCAGGAAACGTTTAGACAGGATCATGTAGACTCACACACACATCAAGAATCAGTGTATGAATCTCAACAATAATGACAATCAACAAAATATTCAGACAAACAGAAAAACTCTGAAGTCACAAAACGAGCTTTGCTGATTGGTCCCGTGACGATGACGTAATATGATGCGTACGCTGAGGCTCCGCCTTCTTTCACACTGAACTCTTCTCTGACTCATTTCATCTGTTGATGCTGTCGAGGAAAGATCTCCGCGGGTGAAGACATGAACACACTGGAGAGCCGCTTTATAGTAGGAGATGAAGTTGTGCTTCTGATAATCTGAGGCTCTGACACTGTTGATCATGTTTAATACTGTAAAGCTGCTTTAAGCAATCTATTGAATAAAATGCCATATAAATAAACGTGACTTTACTGGAGTGCTAATTTGCAGAGCTCATGCTAACATGCCCATGTTGTTCTGATCAGAGTATTTTCTTATGCTCTCTATAAAGATGTTTATTTAGTCACTGAGAGGAAAGTGTGCAGCACATATTTACATATTCATCTAGACGTCGCTCTCAGCCGTGTGGGCGGAGTCAGATATTCACTAACAGTGTATCGCTGCTCGCGTATTTCCAACTTCGCTTTACCGCTAATGCCGGAGACACACTTAACGACCAGCTGAAACATTCTTAGACTGAACCAGTGGCGGCTGCTGGTCTTTCAAAGAGGGGAAGCTCATTTTTGGCCTACATCATAAAAATTATTCATTTATTTATACGTAAATTCTACGTTCCTTTTCAAGAAAATGCTCTGTGAAAAATGAATGTAATAATATAATAAAGGTATAAATAATAATATAATAAAGTATAATAATAATAATAATAATAATGTTTTTTTTATAATTATTTTTGAATTATTACTAATAATAATATAAAAATATAATAAATAATAATATAATAAAGGTATAAATGTATAATTGTGTGAAATGTATTATGAAAATTGGCTAGCAATTTCGACAAGCAATGATTGCAGCAGTTTGTCTTTGAAAAATCCGCGATGGGACTGAGCTCGAACAGCTTCAACATCAGCGACTTTTGATTGTATGAAATTGCTGTCAATCAAAAGGAGATGCAGCCTTTGAACAGACCCTCCAATCATCACGCAGAAGCCCGGAGTCCAGGCCAGCCCACAAAAAACTGTTCAGAGCCGCCCCACTGATGTCAATGGACGCTGGGCTTCAACAGGGAAATGCACTGTGACGCTACGGGAATGTATGAGAATCGAGTCAGCCGACCTGCTGTATGTAACTGATTCTGAACCAACTCGTCTTTGAGATGAACACATTTTCAATATAATGTTAACACAATAGTACATATTTGACCATTCATTTTTTGACATTATAGGGGAAGCCGAGCTTCTCTTGCAGTCTTAAAGAAATCTCCACTGGACTGAACTGAACACACTTACAGAGTTTCCAACGACTAGAGCAGATTTTAAACACAAACTGTGAACAACGACTGAACGCAACGGTCTCTAACTCGGCGTGTTCGGCCGTGATCAGTCAAAAGTATCAAACTACATTCATAATCGGCCTTACAGTCGTTAAGTGTGTCCCGGCTTAATGAAGAACGAAAAAGAACTTCGCCGGGAGTATATTGGGACCTTAAGGCCCTGTGTGTGTGTGTGTGTGTGTGTGTGTGTGTGTGTGTGTGTGTGTGTGTGTGTGTGTGTGTTAGCTTAGCACCACTAATAATAATAATAATAATAAGTTTAATAGCTTTCTCAAGCCAACATAACAAAACACCAAAAACTAAAACTGTGTGTTTGTGGACTTACATCTGCGTGGTCCTGCTGACATCCTGATCTCTCCTCCGTGATCCACACTAGAAAACACACAAACACACACACACAGTTTGTTTCATTATATTAGTGAGGACATTGCATAGACCATTCATTTTATATCAGGTTAATGCTATTTTTTATGGCCAAGGCAAACTCAAGCCTCACTCCCAAACACAGAAACACTAGTATTAAAGGTCCCATTCCATGGATTATTTTTATTATTTAATAATGTTAGTATGTTTTTTAGATCAAATTTTTTTATAATTTAGAAATAAAAGGCATATTTCCTAGCCTGATTTCAACCCCTGATTTGAACGCTCTGTTTGAAGGGGCGTGTCTGCTGAGAGACTTCAGCGTAAACGCCCTCTGCTGTGATTGGCTGACATGCTTGCATATGAAATATCTGGCATTAAATGTGGAACTATCTGGAAAACTTTTACTATTACAGCTATTATAGGTTTTTACTATTACAGCTATCTGGATTAACGAATCGTGAGAAGTTTTTAAGTATTTAGATCTATTCCCATCACATAAAAGGTTGCAGTGATGAGCACTGAGCAGATGACAGTCTGTTGATCGCGTGAAAGATCTTATCATTGCAACGCAGTTTCTGCACTCTCACTAATGATTTCCAATGCAAACATGAGGCATATAAATACAGTAAGAGCTTCGTTGTGCAGTGTAACAGCGTCATTGATTTCATAACGAGTTTTGGCAAGTGTCCATATAAACTCGCGCTGTGTGATTGATAGCTTGGGCGATTGGAAAGGGATTGTTCTTTGATCGCTTTCTGTATATTAATCACAGTTTAAGTAAGATTATTTTCATCCTACTAAGAGAAACGAACGATGTGAAGAGTGATCGCTACTTCCATATTAAATCACTACTTACTGCTTGCTGGATATAGTTGAAATAGTCCCCTTCGTCAGTATGAAACGCTGAGAGAAGTCTGCTTGATATTATTCCAGGTTAGAAAAACAGTCCGTGGTGAAATGGACAGAGCAAACTAACAACTTCGAATTAAACTTTTGCGGTATCATCAACCACGTCTGTTGACATTTCGCCATCAGTACGCCTGTGTTCCTGTGGGCGGAGTTTAGTCTAAACACGGTTCTAGTGACATCATTAAAGCAGGATGTAGAGGGGTGTAGTCCAATCCAGCCGTTTTTTGTAGTCAACTTCTGTTAAATAAAATATCTCGCTTGGCATTGAACTTTGAGCTTTATAATTTTACAGATATTATTTATACTCTAACAACAACATTACACACTAACTAAAGTTTGAAACATGGGATCACATAGAACGGGACCTTTAAGATTTAAGTTTTTTAACTAGTGTGGACCAGTAAAATGTTCTCGCTATGTCCTCAAAATGTCTTCTTACTATTTCACTATAAAGGTGAGAACATTTCGCCCTCACATGTATAGCCAACACACACACACACACACACACACACACACACGCGTAATTTGCGGGTGTGGCGGGTGGGACATGTCCCCACCACTTTTGAAATATCTCGCGACACTAATAGGCTATACCAATACAAATAAATAAAACATCTCCAGTTAACTAGCAGAGCATTCATTTAGTTCATTTGTTAAATAAGAGATGATCTAGCGCTGAAATGTGTTGTTTTTTAAATCAAGTTATAAAAGTGCTCGTTGGCGCTGCGATCAGTCGGAGACTGTGTTCTCTTGGACTGTGTTCTCTCGGTCTTCACTCGCGCACTTCAATCCGTTGTGGAGACTCTCTATTCGTTCTGGTGAAATTACAAAACAAAATGCACACACGCGTGTCCCTGCCTGATATACAACCACTGATAAACATAATCGGTTTTGATGAGAAAAAAGAAAACCTATACAAGTGCGGATTAGAACCCAGAACCTCTGACACGCTTGGAAAAGTTCTGCCACTGGACCACTTAAATACACGCTTAAAGTTGTCGGATCTATGTATTTATTCACGTGAAAATTCTCACCACTAATAACATATATTAGACCTCATTAAATGACAAATTAAACCAAATGTACTATTTAAACTGAATTGTGTTAGCAACGCTTTTTTATTAAACATTTTTATATATTTACATTAGTAAGCTACAGGACATCGTCTTTTGAAACATGACCTGCGCGAAAGAGGAAAAAAAATGAATGCATCATTGTACCCAGCACTTCTGAAAATAAAACCTTGATCAACTCAAATGCACTTCCGAATGCGTCTCTGTCCCCAGCACAAGTTTCTATTTTTGTGACCTAACAGTTGTGGCACTGGCCACACTTATTACTAGGGGTCCAAGCACCGAAATTGAGAACATAAATCGTAAAACTCAGAAGGATGATCTATTAAAAAAAGGTGATTTGCATATTGGGTCAATAACTTTAGAAACGTTAACTAAAAAAAAAAAAAACTCCTCCTAGGAGCATGATAAATAATTCCATTTAGAATATTTTAATAATAGTTTATATATGAAAAGAGAAGTAATTTCCTTAATGTCGAGAGTTTTTAGCTGTGTATCGTGAGAGTGGGAATGGACAGATGCAGCTTAAAAAAAGGACGTAGCAAAGGGAGAAGAGGAAAATGTGTGCGCTAAAAAGGAGAGAATGAGTGTGTAATCTGTGGTGAGAGACTAGCGAATGAAAGCATGAAGCTCTGCAAATTCAGGAGGCATCAGAGCACCAAACACACACACAGTAAACCCAGAGAACGCATCGAGAAACTCTACTTCAGTCCATTCTTTTGTAAAGTTTCACTATAATGTGGCATTTCTATTTGATTTGACCCTTGATGTAAGTTGATGTAATGATGTAAGCTCTTGCAGAAGTTAAAGTGTGCTGCGTAACACAAGAATGAACCTCATTGGTTCCAGGGATGGGCAGTATTTCAGATACATGTATTTAAAATACGTATTTGAAATAGCCTACAAAATACTATTTTGTATTTTAAATCCTTTGGAAAAAAATCTAATGTAATTTGTATTTAAATACATTTAAGATGAGTATTTTTGTATTTTCAAAATACATAAAATACTTTTTGCCAGTCAACCTCTTTATCAGGGTACTGATTTTGTGCATCAACTACTTCAGACATTCACTAGCTCAGCATTGGATCAGCGATGTTTTTCTTTTCTTTTCTTTTCTTTTTTGTAAGGTGAGAATGTCATGATCAATTCTACTTGTTGATTAAAGTTAAAATAGTGCATTATTCACTTCAGTTAACATGAAAGAATAAAATAAAGAATAGTAGATTTTTATCAACTAGCTTGTCAAATGTGTTTAAAGCTTTACTGCATGTTAGGGCTGGGTGATATGACACTACATATCATAGCGATGATATAAAGTTTGAATTGATGGATCTTTTTATAGATCGTTTACATAGATGGGCCTGTTTGTGGGGTAAGCAAATTTATCCGTGCAGCTTTTAGTAATCAGGGATTATTGGAACGTTGGAGTGGAAAAAGAAGCACTGATGAATGATACACCACAAACATCTTCAGCTTCTAGTTTTATTGTACATAAAAAATAATCAAAAAGGGGTAAATAGTGTCAAATGAATCTAAATTAATTATAATTTTAAATTTTAGATAGGCTACACTTTCTAATTTTAATAAACTTATAGAAACAAATAAACTTTACATAAAATACACATAAAATTACTTAAAAAGCATTGGACTACCTGCAAAAAAAGAAAGAGATGAGGTTAGGAATGTAAAGTCAGTAGGCCTATGTAGTTTCTTCATTCGCTGTGGCCTATACCTGCACTGGATGGCCAATTTCACATGTATTTTGTGTATTTTCAAAATACTGTATTTGTATTTAAATAAAAAATGTCACACAATATTTTGTATTTGTATTTTAAATACATTTCCATGTATTTATGCCCATCTCTGATTGGTTCTAACACGCGTCAAGCAAACATACTTGAGCTTACGTTTACACACAACTGATGTGTGAGTTGATGAATGTTTATATGTGAATTTAGGAAAAATGAAGTCTGTTCATCATATAAAGCGATCGAGTCTCTTCAGAAAATGTGGACTAAACCACTCAATGCATATCGATTAGTCTGCGCACAGTTACAGTGTTACGCCACTGGGTGGCGGCAAGAGATTGACTTTGACAGAGTCATTAAACTGTTCAACGATCACATTAAAAAACGCTGATTCATTAAAAGATAGATGTAATGAAACAAGGTGCTAATTATTTTAACTTTGAGCTCCACTTTTCAAAGCTCAGCTGACCATCAATGCGTCGCATGGTTAACACTGAAGCTGATGCTTCACTTAAAGGGATACTCCACTTTTTTTTGGAAATAGGCTCATTTTACAACTCCCCCAGAGTTAAACAGTTGAGTTTTACCGTTTTGGAATCCATTCAGCCGATCTCTGGGTCTGGGGGTCCCAGTTTTAGCATAGCTTAGCATAATGAATTGAATCGGACAAGACCATTAGCACATATTACGCCTGCTGGACTCATGGTACGGCAGCAAAGTTTCTTGATTATTACGCAGGAATGAGAGTATAGTTCATTTTTTTGAGAAAGATGCTAATGGTCTTGTCCGATTCAATTCATTATGCTAAGCTATGCTAAAAGTTGGACCCCCAGACCCGGAGATCGGCTGAATGGATTCCAAAATGATAAAACTCAACTGTTTAAAGGGGTGGTTTACTGCCTTTTTTCTTTGCTTGATTGTGTTTATGGGCTGCAATATAACATGTCTTCGTGTTTCGTTTGTTAAAAAACGCCTTATTTTTCATAAATTTCACCTTTATTGTAAGCCGCTTCCTCCTCTGTCATTTGAACGACCGGTTGACTTCCTGAGTCTATGAAACCACTCCCTCAGAAAGAGGCAATGAGCTCAGATTGGTTAGTTCGGCCGGTGTGTTGTAATTGGCTAAACTGCGTCCGGAATCTTCACGCCCATTTCCTTTACGGGCGACAGTTACATGTGCTCCTGGCCCGGTCAAATGTAATGGTGTCAATATTGCCTCATCAGTTTGAGCCAGAATCAGACCCAGAGAGCGGTGATGAAGAGAGTCAAGCAGAACCTCCGCAAACACGGCTCTTACTAAACGTTTCTGAATGGTAATTTTTTTTTAATTATTATTATTTTCTCAAAGAATTTCCACACGCTGTTACTTGAAAATGCTACTGTTTGTTAGCTTTTGAGATACGCTTTCCCCCTGATTAAACATTTAATATAACTGAATACAGGACTGAGTAATACCGTTTTGTAAACATATTGTTTTATTGATAGAATGAACAACTGTTTAACTATATTCACAAAACTTACCGGTTAGTTTACTCAGTTTGTCGTTTTCTTTAGGTGTACATGTGATAACAGCAGCTGAAGTTCGCTGTTGCGATAATTTTTTGAAGTTTGCACACGTTTCTTATACACACAAAATAACATCGAACTAACTAGCTACTATAACCAAACATCTTTGGCATTGGTTTGCGTTCTTGATCAAATAAAAAAAATACGTCATAAAGTAGCTATACATGGAAAATACGTTTACAAAATTTGTACATATTACAAATTCGGGTCCAAAATGTTTACGCATCTGTCATAGGCCTATACTAAAGCCAGCGCTGGCATTTTTTTTACATCCTTGATAAAACTAAAACATTACGTCTTAAATTATACAGGCAAATACATCTAAAATGATTAAATCTTACTTGCAGGTTGTGGCCTCTGGTTTTAAAGCTGTAACTGCTTCATGTTGGAGTAATAGTTTCTTGTTGAATCCGACATTGAACTCGTGTAGATTCTGGAAGCTGTCTTCCGTAAAATGCGCAGCACAGAGAGCTAAACTACGATTGTAATTGTCAGGAACATAATCAAACTTAAATTTTAACCATTGTTGACGAACTACAGCGTCTGTAGGAAGCCTGAACACAGAAGACCTGACAGCTACAGCTCTCTCCACTATAACTCCTCCTCTTCGACAGCAGAACATGTTCCGGAGGGAGGGTTGATGTAAATGTATGGGTTAGTTACGTATAAAACCCGGGAAGTATCTCGTTGTAGTCCCATTCGAGTCGTTTTTGTAGGCATTAAACTTCCTGATTTTTAAAAGACGATATCTCCGCTTACGTTGAACTTTCAGCGCAGCAACTTTGCAGATACTGTTCATGCACCAACAGCAACATTACACAGTATTTAAAATGAAAAAAGTGAAATAGCAATCAACCACCCCTTTAACTCTGGGGGAGTTGTAAAATGAGCCTATTTCCAAAAAAAGTGGAGTATCCCTTTAATAGAGACCAATGGCATTGATTCAATGCACTGACCAGCGCTGCCGCCATTCATGGTAAATACCCTTAAACATTAAGAGTAGGGGTGCAACGGATCAAAAAACTCACGGTTCGGATCGTTTCTCGGATCAGAGTAACGGATCCGATCATTTTTCGGATCAGCAAAAAATTATAATAATGATAATAAAAAAGACAAGACAAATAAACATACATTTTGTCTTTTTGTTTATTAACAGTTTTAAATTATTAAATTAATATATATAAAATCAACTTAAAGTGCACAAGGCATAATATCTTCTTTTTAACTTAATGAACAACAACTTAGGCCGGCCACACACTGGTTGCGTGGCGTGAGTGTGGCGTTTCAGCTGCGTGGCGTTTGCGTGGCGTTTTCCATGTCTTTGCACACCAGAAATGTATCTGACACGGCGCTGCTGCTGCTTATCTACATATGATAAGCCTCATTGGTGATATATGAGAGTTGTGGAAGGCCTATACTTCATGTTAAACGTAAATATATAGCAGCAAAGACAACGTCGGCAGTGTTGGCTATAGAATATTTCGTTCTGTATTGACAGGTGCAGTATTTGAAAATCGATAATATTTTTTTTTATTAAATTTATATTTGCATTTATGTCAAAACCTAGACACTTCCAAACATCAAAATGACATTTATTATGTATTCGTGTCAAAATAACATATAAACATATTTTCCTATCTATTTTGCCTGGAAACGCTTGTGTGTCGTGTGAAAAATAGGCGTCGGTTCTATTTCTAGCATGCACGTGTTTTCCGCGCGGCCCAAAATGCTCCCATACAGGGGATTTAAATGACGCGGGGCGTTCAAGCTCCTCCGTTCCTCTGCTCGTCATGACCACACTGTGTGGACTGAACATGCGCACAATTTATTTTTTATTTTTTTATAAATCAATCCGCGGATCACGTGTGTGCCAAACCGAAGATATTGATCCGAACGGATCACAGATCAATGATGATTAACTTATTTAGCATTCATGCACAAAGTTCAAAACAAGAAGGATATACTTATGACAAAAGGAAACACTCATTCCTCTGCGGTTTGCTTGTCAGTATCGCGGTACTACAATATTGCGGTTATCGGGACAGCCCTATTTAGAAAACAAAGCAGTTAATTCAGGACTAAATGAAGCACATTTCAGGTTACCTAAGAAAACATTTTATTTTACAGTGCTGTGTTAACTGTACCATTCTTTATAATACAATATATCATTTGTGCTGTCAATCAAAAAAAATTTAACTATATTAAAATCACAAATTTTTCTGTGATTAAATCGCAATTAAAAACACTGACTTTTTATATGTTTTTAATATATTTTATAATGTAATAATTTCACAGTTAATCTCCAAATTAATGTAGAAGCAACATTAAGACAGTATATTTTAAAAACTTGTTTTATGGCATCTTTTTATGAATGAATCAGGATCACTGATACTAATACAGCAACTTATGTCTCGATGATGTCTCCCTCAATTTTAAACATTAATTATATCCATTCAACACTATAGTGTTTTGAAAGCTATACTTTTCTTAACATTTATTAGACTTTAACAAAAAAAATTTACAACTTTTAATTTAAGTGAATTTACGACAATCCTCACATCAACCCATAATAAATGTCATATTTACCTGTGACCATATTTACCAGTACCGGTGTCTAACAGGTCGGAAATATACTAAATTTAATAAAGTTATCAAACAGTCTGCACTGCATAACTTATAATTCAAATATAGATTAATCCTTATTAAAGATACAAAAGTTATTTTCTTTAGTCAATAGCAGTGAGTTTATTCTCTGTTCCCTTCAGTGGCGGCTGGAGGAAGCACACACAATTTTTGCAGTCTGACCCTTACGAATATATTAATTATCAATAAATGATATAACAGTACATTTGAAAATATACAGAATAATATATTGTGTTAATATATTACAATATATTGAATAATACATAAGGAATAGCCGCTTTTCATATATTGAAAAAATATGTGACAATTATTATTTACTAATATATCTATATATTTACTAATGTAATTTTATATTCAGTAATACACTTCATAATATATAGATGCATATGTGATCAGATATGGTACTGTATGTGTAATATATTGCAGATATGGTTACTCATGCATATAAACACATATATAGAGAAATATATAACATACTATATTTCTTATATTTTATAATTACTTACATTATAAACATTTCATATTTTCAAGCTAGTTAACAAAAGCACAAGCACGCCTGCATGTACTAAAGTATTTAGCCAGGAGACTATCACTGTGCTGAGGAGCGCACAGCCATTACTTTTAAATACAGTAAATATAGTTTTAATGGTGTTTGGGCAATCGTCAACCGAACCACAGGCTCTACTCTCCAGCACTATAGTAACTCACACATACCAGAAAACCTTTGAAATTACAAAATAATACAACATTAAACACTATCAGATCTCCCCCTACATTAATATTGAGTAAAACACATCAAATAACACGTAATTTTAACATTTGCTCTCCTTTAACAGTCAGAAGCAAAGCATGCTGGGAACTAGAAATCTGTTGTAACTCATTCCATGAATGTATTTGTTTGTATATATATGTGTGAACATACATTCACATTTATATGGGAACATGTATGTGCGATATATGTACACAAAGGATAAACCTTTGTGAGTATTACTTTTAATTAATACTCTTAATTTCTATGTATGTATGTCTATGTCTATCTTTATTAATATATAGCCATTCATGGCCAATGCATTTTTGTTCCGTAAGGGGATCCCCATCCAAGGTTTTTTAACTGCTTTAAAATGGCTTTTTTGGTCACTTTTAGACAGAATATTTGCAGAAAACGACACATATACAGCAAGACAATAAAAACGTAATTTCAAAAATCTAAAATTCAACCTTCCATCCTTTAAATGTCCATGTAAAAGAGCATGTTCGGCCGTTCAGTGAAGCTGATTGCTGTAGTCTATTGGGCAGATTTACTAAACGGCAAATTAGCGTGAGAGCGCTTCCAGAGTGGAAAGTTCTGCGCGTGATCTACTGACGACATGCAAATTAAAGAACACAGACACAGACAGATCATTTCCATAATGACCAACGCAATCTACCAAGAGCAGTACAAATTAGCATCTGGTTTAAGACGTAGTTGTTTTCGGCAGTAAATAATGGTGCGAACACCAGTACATGGACGAGCGCAACCTTTAGTAAATCACCTTGCGTGAATCATTTAAATACTCTCCTCCTATAAATTTTGCATCTGAAAGGGAAACTCCTACAAGTGTATATGCAATAAAGTCAGCCGCAAAAATAAATGTATACAAACCTTTCAGCGCTAATTTTTCACTGTGTGTCTTTAGTAGATCCTGACAGTAGTTTTTTAATGCCAAAAGTGGGTTTGCGCTGGCCCTAAATCTTAGCTTAGACTATAGGTCTTCCTTCATTTTGTAGCTGTTGCGATCAAATATTCACTATCTCTACTCTCCATGGTACATCAGTGATAGAAGTTCAAACTAATATCAAGTAATGTACGTCTCTTCGATGATTGGTTGAAATCTCAAGGGAAGCTAGCCTCCTCTCCCATGTTACTTTTCTCAACACTCCTAATCGCTGAAAGTTAAATACTCAATGGTGATTGACAATTTTTTTTACCAATGGAGTTACACTTGAAGAGGTGAAATTACACACAATAAATACACATTCTGAGACATTTTCACCCAAAAACTTTTCACCTGTGCCTCCCCTGACGAGCCGCCACTGGTTCCCTTTGTTCTTTGATTAACATTAATGACAGACAGCATTAGAGGCTGCTGTCACTTTAAGACCAGCCGCTGCTGCACATGATGCGGATCTCACACGCGTCTCATTCTCTCACTCTTTACATTCATTTAAGACTTTATTTAACTCATTTAAGACTTTATTTAACTCATTTAAGACTTTAACTCATTTAAGACTGCTCTTATGAGGATACTCGACAAAACTGACATTTTGGCATAAATGTGTTACTGCTCGTTCAAGCACGGAAGAGAATTCAATTCTGGCGCGATGTCTGTGCGCATGATACTGGCGCGCGTCTTTCTTTGCCTCGCGTGTGTGTGTGTGTGTGTGTAAGGACATTCACAGACAGCCAAGAAAAAAACGGATGCTGCGCTAATTTATTTAAATATTTTGAGTTAACGTCGACAGCACTTTAATCGGCGAGTGATGTAGAATAGAATGAGTGCTGATCGCCTGACAGGGCGCATAACGAGAGACACGGCCGCGCGCGCACTCACGTCTTGAAACAACACGTCGAATGTGTCTTGCTCTCTCTCCCTCGCGCATATTAATCAAAATCATTTGACACGATAGTAAAAGGTCGGAAGACCGCAGTTTCACGTGGAGCATTTGGAGATTTTTTTCTCTTCAATTACAGCGGGGTGTGAATTGTGGTAAAAAAAAATAAAAAATTGTGGGGGGGCCCATCTAAGATTATCTCGTCCCGGGCCCAGGCAAGACTGTCAGCTGGCCTGATCGGATGGTTCTCTGATACTTTTGCTTCTTTTTTAAAAGCTTGATGCTGATTCTCTTCCAATGTGTGGATGAGTGCGAACAGTAATAATTTTTTTAATTCTCCTTTTTTGGTCCGAAAAAGAAAGAAGGGCTAATAGCATTAGAACAACACCAGGTTGAGTAAATGATTAAATCATTTCCATGATCAACATACTTGAGTTTGTCCAGATGTTTGAGTGTGTCAGAGAGCAGCTTCAGTCCTGATTCTCCTGGGTGATTGCAGCTCAGATCCAGCTCTCTCAGGTGTGAAGGGTTTGAACTCAGAGCTGATGCCAGAGCAGCACAACCTTCCTCTGTCACCAAACAGCAAGATAATCTATAACAACAAGTGTTCATGTTATTGTGCTTCAATTTTACAAATGTTTTAGATATTTTTTCTAGGATTTGTGATAGAGCGTCAGGGATGCAGGATATGGGGATGCTGAGGGTCCGGCAGCACCTCTTATACAGGACTATAAATACAACACTGCAAAAAGTTTCAAAAACAAATCAATAAGTTGGTTTATGTTATAACCAATATGCAGGAATATGGGCAGCCAGGGGTGGGCGATATGACCAAAATCACGATTTAAGTAATTTTATTTCACAATAACGATATATATCACAGTATAATTATTTTCACTTCAAAAGGGTCTTATTATGCCCTTTTACAAAGTCTTGATTTTGTTTTTGGGGTGCACACATATTTTACATTATTACAGCACCTCTCCCCCAAGTCTGGCCCGAATGTGCCGTTTATTGGTAATATTAAGATGTCTCTTACCATAGTAAAAAATTTAAAAAAATAATTAAATAGAAAAACAATTCCATACTGGGAAGAAGAACATTAAAAGATGTCTTCTGAAGAAACCCCACTTACTTTCAGGCAATACTGTTAAGGCCATTGCACACTGAGTCCGAAATTTTCGTATGCGTTTTTTCGTGTTCGTCAGCAGTAAAATTCGTCACGCACAGAAACCTTGCACACTGAGTCCGATGCGTATTTATTAAACCTTTGCGGAAAAAAACGCAAAAAATACTAAATGGATTCGTCAAGCAGTGAGGATGAATTTGTTGCCCTCTTTCTTCTTAAAAAGAGAAAAAGAAAGAGGAAATATTGGGTCCATCCAATCCTGAGATTGCGCCGAGAGGAAGGAGAGTTTCACCTCCTTATCAAGGAGTTGCGAAATTATCCCAAACGATTCAAAATTTACCTCAGAATGTCAGTGGAACAGTTTGATGCTTTGCTAGCGATACTGGAGCCACATATTAAAAAGAAGACCACCAATTTCCGTGAACCAATCGATCCTGAACAGAAACTGGCAGTATGTCTATGGACGGACACACACACACACACACACACACACACACACACACACACACACACACACACTCGGCCGGCAGAAGCGCTGGGCAGACAGAACAGCTGTATACAGGTTATATTTTATTCAGTGTCTTTGTAATCCCCATTTTGTTTTTCATACAGTACTTGTGCTGCGAGACGAAGTATCAACTTGTCAGACGTCATTCTGGATTTTGTCGTTCGCTTGTACGGTGGCTCTGAATTTTCAAAAAACCTCACAAAACACTGGCTGTGGATGCGAAAAACGCAGAAAATCGAACCCAATCCGAATTTTTTTTTTACGGACGAAAGTTTCGTAGACAGTGTGCAAGCATGATTGACAACGTGAGGTCGAATTTTTTTTTTTACGTGCGAAAATTTCGGATGCGAATTTCGGACTCAGTGTGCAATGGCCTTTAAAGTGGGACACTTGTATTGTCAAAGTGGAATACTTCATTTTTCTTAAAAATTCTAGACAGGGAACTGTTCTTGAACATTAACATATTTAATGAATACATGTATCGCTCAAACCTCAAAATGTTAAGTTGACAGTTCAGACTCGTTAGTCCCTTACAGAGCAGCTTCACCCCTGAATCCTGCAGGTCATTCTTACTCAGGTCCAGCTCTCTCAGGGGGGAGTTTGGTGATTGTAGAGCTGAAGCCACAATTCCACAGTGCTGATCAGTGATCTTACAGCATGTTAATCTGAAAAAGAAGAACTAATAGGATTAATTTGGTTGAAAATGAAATCAACATATAACTGCAACAATTTAAATAGTATTTTGCTTGTTAATACAAATCCATAAATTACTTATTAAAACTAATAACTAATTTCTTCAAATTATGTTCACATAGTATTACATAGGCAATATGTAAAAAAAAAAAATCATATCTCCGTTTTTTTTTTTTTTTTTGGCTGAATGGCATTATATATATATTAGGGATGTCCCGATCCGATCCACGGCATCGGTATCGGGCCGATACTGGCCCAAAACGCTAGATCGGATATCGGAGGGGAGAAAAAACTGTATCCGATACCTATGATCCGATACCCATTAGGGGTGGAATGGTATTCGTACTGAACTTACGTTCGGTGCATGGATTTACACAGAGAATACACGGTATAAAAATAAATAAAACTCGCGTGCACATTAATTGTAATATGGAACTAACGTTACTGTTAGATACGCGCATAAGCGGGTTCTTTAGGGACACCTAATCTGTAGCCCACCTTAGCTCTGAACGCGCGTTTATATCGCTTCAAAAGCTCACTTTATCATTATATGCGCGCGGCGCATCCTATTCGCTTTGGACGCACGAATGGATTCAAACTGTTCAAGCATCGAACTAGACGCAATAGACGCGAATTTGACGCTCTATTCGCGTTTAGTGTGAACGCAGCAAAATGAACAGGCTGCGATGTCAAGATTGCAATGCTGGAATGCTGTGTGTGTGTGTGTGTGTCAGAGAGAGAGAGGCACGGGCGTGATCGAACAGTGGAAACAAAAACATACTCCGTCATTTTCATACAGGACATCATTAAAACTGCAAAAAGTGTTTAGCCTACTTATATTTGTGTAACTTATATTTGTGTAAAACACAACATTGTGCTTTTGTCAAACTGTAAACTCTTGTCAAATTGTAACTGTCACCCAACCAAAATCACACACACACACACACACACACACGCTGTTTAAAAGCAAAAATGATCTCATCTTTTGGACATTCATCATTGCATTGGTTTTCATTTCTTGTCCTAAAACAGAGCACTAATCTGTTTATTTTTAAGTTACATTCTACATTGATTAAAAAAGAAAATCAAATGTGTTTTTAAAAGTAGTAGTATTTTATACAGAAATAAATTATTTATAATTCAGATGAGAATAAAGTTAAAGGTAATTAAAATTTTAAGGAAACAAATATATTGATCTGAAATATAGCAAATTAATTTTAAATTCATTCAGGTACAATTACCAAACATATCTCAAGGTCTTTTGAATAAAGGGTGGCAGTCTTTCATTATCAGCTGTTGTTGTGGACTATATACTGGAGAAGTATTTGTTCTCCATTTGAGTGAGATGTTTTTATGTGGCTAATTGAGCAAAGTGCTTCCATATATTTTATTATTAGTAGTATTAGTTCAACAATAAAATAAAAATATCGGATTGATATAGGTATCGGCAAATAGCCAAAGCTGCGGCATCAGTATCATATCGGAAGTGAAAAAGTGGTATCGGGACATCCCTAAAATATATATATTTATATATATATATATATATATTTATTTATTTATTTATATATATATATATATAAATATATATATATAAATCTTTATTTAAAAAACAACAACAAATATTTCAAATTGTTTTTTAGATATTTGTTCTAGAATTTGTGACAGCGACAGAGAGGCAGGATATGGGGATACTGAGGGTCCGGCGGCACACCTTATACAGGACTATATACAACACTGCAAAAGGTATTTTTAAAAAATCTATAAATTACTTTATGTTCTAACCAATATACAGGTATGTGTGCAACTAGGGGTGGGCGATATGACCAAAATCTAATATCACGATGAGAGTAATGGAAAACGGGGGGGGGGGGGGGGGGGGTCGTCTAATATTCAGGGTCGTCTTATAGTTGGGTATATACGGTAATAAAAAAAAATAAAAAAATAATAACACTAGGAAGAACAACAATAAACAACAACGTTCTGTCTTTCTCCGCCCCCTGCCTGTTTGTTTCTATGGTTTCTGATTTGATTTGAGTTTCAGTTCAGATGTGTCTAGTTAATAAGTCTCATTAATTCCTCTGTTTTCTGTCTGTTTAAGCCTTGTGTTTCTTTCTGTTCTTTGTCAGTTCTACGTTGCATTGAGTTGGTTTTTCTGTTCTTGTTCTGGAGATTGTTTTGTGAGTTTGAGTTTGTTTTTGGTAAAGCTGCTGCACTTAGATCCTGTTTCATCTCTGCTGCAACCACTGTGTAACATACGTCTTCTGAAGAAACCCCACTTACTTTCAGGCAATAGTGTTAAAGTGGGACACTTGTATTGTCAAAGTGGAATACTTAATTTTTCTCCTTAAAAATTATAGACAGGGAACTGTTCTTGAACATTAACATATTGGATGAATAAATGTGTAAGTCAAACCTCAATATGATGAGTTGACAGTTCAGACTCGTTAGTCCCTTACAGAGCAGCTTCACCCCTGAATCCTGCAGGTGATTGTTACTCAGGTCCAGCTCTCTCAGGGGGGAGTTTGGTGATTGTAGAGCAGAAGCCACAATATCACAGTGCTGATCAGTGATCTTACAGCCTGTTAATCTGAAAAAGAAGAACTAATAGGATTATTTTGGTTGAAAATTAAATCAGCATCAATTTATATAGTATTATGCTTGTGAATACAAATCTATAAATTACTCACTAAAACTAATAACTAATTATTATATATATATATATATATATATATATATATATATATATATATATATATATATATATATATATATATATATATATATATATATATATATATATATATATATTAGGGCTGTCCCCGACTATGGATTTTCATAGTCGAATCAGAATCGTCATGTCTTGCCTATAGTCGACTAATAGTCGAATCATGTGTATGGGGGCGGGGCTTTAACGTTTCAAAGCCGCGATGTACAGAAAATCACACAAAGATATAGAAGAAAATGTATAAAAACATTTTGGATCAATAAAACTAAGAAATAACATAACTCCAGAAAGGCCACACTGCAGACAGGATTTGCATTTCACATGCAAATCAAATTAAATCGGCTAAATTACCTGTGTGAGCAGGCCAGCCTACAGCACAACATCGATGCACCGAAAAAATAAACAATTAATTTACTAAAATTAAATTAGAACAGAATAGGCCTATACCTTTCTAATAAATAAAAAATACAAAACGAAATAAATTAGAATCAAGTCACAAGATGAGGAGCAAATGTGTGCAAAATGCCTAAAGTGCAGGGGAACATATATTCAAAACACAAGCCACAAATAGTTAGATTAGATAACCCTGACAGATTAATAAATAAAATAAAAATAAAGAAATTATTAAAATAACGATAGTAGCCAGAATTTTCAACTTTGTCTTTTTAACTGCAGAAACAACAATAAATGCTAAACTGGAGTGGCAGTCTTTTTAGCTAATTATGTTCACAGCATCCAAAAATCAAATTAGAACCGGCTGAAAAGTTTTGAAATCACTTGTACCCTACCTGATCGAGAGAACAAATCCAGTCTTTCACTCTGACTGTGTCCGTTGGAGTCTTTTCAAATTGTGCGCGCGGATAAAATCTAACGTGAAACCCAGTCTATGCGTGAAACGTGTAAACGTTGGCCGGCAGAAGTGCGATAATGGTTTTCCTGATGCTAAATCCAGCCTTGGAGAATATCCTTTCTGATGGTGTCCACACTTTAGATTTTCTTATCCCAGACATTGTTAAAGATTTAAATCCTTGCCGCGAAGACGCTCCTCTGTCGGTCACGGATCGAAAGTGAAACTTAAATCTGTCACGGGGTGTTTGGATTTATTCACGCACGTTAAAAAAATATTTATTAAAAGCTTCTTTCTTTGCACATTTTTATATACAGCATTATCATAATAGGCTGAATATTAACGTATTGACATAAAAGCTAGTTCTATGTGAAATTGAGCGCCCTCATATAGCCAAAGTGGCATGATCCTCGTTTCAAAACACCTCTGCGAAGATTCGACCATGAGATCGGTAGTCGAATCAGGCTCCTCCTATCGAAGCATCGAATCTTCGACTATTCGGGGTCACCCCTAATATATATATATATATATATATATATATGGGTATTTTCTACTTTTTAAAGAAATTTCTAAATAAAATAAAAATGCATTTCATATCCTGCCCAATGTTGTCCTACAAACAAAGTTCATGTTGAAGGCTATGAAAACAATAGTAAATGTAACTTTGTAGGCTATGCTATATACATACATATAATGCAAAAAAAAAAAAACATATTTCATTCTTACATTGTAACAACAATATTACAATCTAAAACCCCAAAATAATGTTTTTCAAAACTGAAGCTAAATTCACTGCAAATGAAAATAAATAATAAAAGTACAGACTAAGTGGTAACTGGTAAGAAGCACACATTTACTCATCTGAGATTAGTAATTATTAGCCCACATATGATTACCCCATTACAATAGTCACTTTACAGCTACTTATATTATAAAAATACATTTACTTGTAGGTTTAAAGTACTACATATGGCACATTTAATGTGCAGAAAAAATATTCTAGAAAAACGTATATTTTAGTCAGAATTATGGCACTCCTATTCTGTTGCGCTCTGTCTGTTTGGTGTGCATCAGCGCTCGTTCACTGAAGTCTGTGAAGTTTACTGAAGACTACATTACATAAGGTTTGTCCACTACTGATAGCAAAATATGTTTGCATGACCTTCCAACATTTACAGATGGAGAATATACCTGTGAAATGTAAGTTATGCACTGAGGAAAACACCATGTCTCAAACACATTAAAGGTGCCATGTGCAATAATGTCCGCCAAAAAATCAATTCATACTCCACATTCCATACCAGATGGGGGCAGTATACCTCCAGAAAATGAGTTGGTCTACTCTAGAGTAACAACCGAGAAACGGCTTAGTCTCTATGCCCCTACCTTCACAACGACCCTAGAGCCATAGCCGAAGCCGAGCCAACTCCTAATAGAGGACGTTTTGACTCCAGAATGTTGGTTGATGTCAAGTGATTTTGAAATATGACATCTTCAAGGTACTCACCTTCACCTTTACCAGTGAATATGTTCATATTCGTTTTGTTCATATTACATTTTTATTGTTAGTTTGAATTACATTAATTTGACAGACAGCATTCGCTGATGTTGACCAACGTAACCAGAGCTGCCAACTATCACGCATTCACCGCGAGACACACGCAATTTACACTTTTCACACGCTCTCACGCCACACATCCATTTTCTCACGCACAGAAAAAATTCGTGAAGCAAAGAGGACACGGAGACCGACGGACTAGACAGCAAAGAGGACACGGAGACCGACGGACTAGACAGCAAAGAGGACACGGAGACCGACGGACTAGACAGCAAAGAGGACACGGAGACCGACGGACTAGACAGCAAAGAGGACACGGAGACCGACGGACTAGACAGCAAAGAGGACACGGAGACCGACAGACTAGACAGCAAAGAGGACACGGAGGCCGACAGACTAGACAGCAAAGAGGACACGGAGGCCGACAGACTAGACAGCAAAGAGGACACGGAGACCGACGGACTAGACAGCAAAGAGGACACGGAGACCGACAGACTAGACAGCAAAGAGGACACGGAGACCGACGGACTAGACAGCAAAAAGGACACGGAGACCGACGGACTAGACAGCAAAGAGGACACGGAGACCGACGGACTAGACAGCAAAGAGGACACGGAGACCGACAGACTAGACAGCAAAGAGGACACGGAGACCGACAGACTAGACAGAGCAGGTTAGTTATGATATTAAAAAAAATCTCAGCTCTCAGATTCTGTAAATTTTATTGCACAATTCAAACAATAAATACCGTTTTGGCGCTTGTAAATGTTACACGACAGATCCCTAGCGCACGTGAACCGATCATCTCTACTAGCTAATAGTAAAAAAACACGAACACTGTTGAAAGATACAGTACAACTTACCGAAATGTATTCCTCATACATAATATCGACCAATCAGTGTTTTTTTATCAGCGTGAAGAGGTCAATAACATAGTTGGAGAACAATTATGTCAGATTTACCTCAGGAAAGCCATTTAATGACCATAATATAGGTCACGTAGTTGGCAAGAAAAAAGAGCTATAGAGAGTATTTGACATCAGGTTCAAGTACGCCCACAAGCCGTGCGAGTTATTCGTGTATTGCAGTTTGGCTGGTGGTTATGTTGCCCGCATACCGCCTCCCATGGCCGAAACTGGTATTATGACACCTGTCGGGCCGTGGCTAGTAATTTAGCATGCTAATTCAGGTTGATATCTCTGCAGCACTATAACGTGACATTTTTTTAATGACATAATCGCCCTTATTTCTTCTCATTCTTTTGATGTGTGTAGCTCATTTTTTGGATATTTTTACCTCAATTTTTACACATGGCACCTTTAAACAGCACAAGTATCTGTCAGAGCATCTGAAGGGGCAAGCTGTGTTACACTATATGCATTTACTATTAAGGTTCAAAATAACTCATAAGATAAAGCATGTCTCATATAGGACAAATTGGATTTTGTATTTTTCCTGCAGCAGCTCACTCTGTGTCCTCTGGTATTTTTCAGATGTGCTCGTAATATCAATCTAATGTATATCAATATAAAAGGTGTTTCATTTTATATAGTTTATAAAAATAAATAAATATCTTGTACAAACTCAATATACCACTATGTTCATTCTGTAATGTGTTTATATTTTCACACTCACAGAGCTTTTCTGCAGTTCCTCACAGCAGGGACCAGTCTCAATTTACCCTCTTTTGATTTGAAGTTGTACTTCATGAAGTCTAGCTCATCCATCACCTCCTCTGACATCAGGATCATGTTTGCCAATGTTGAGCATTGTGCAAGAGAAAGACTTTTTCTTTTTGTTTCAGAGTTTAAAAATGCCTGCATTTCTTTAACAACAGAATGATCCTTCATCTCAATCATGCAGAGTGACAGATTCATCCATCTTTCAGGACTGACATTGTTTTTTTGACCTCGTTTGAGGTTCTGGATTATTTTCTTGATGCTCTCTGGGTTGTTCTCTGTGTGAATCAGCACATCCTGTAAGAGTCTCTGGTTGGACTCCAGTGAGATGCCATGAAGGAATCGAAGTAAAAGATCCAGGTGTCCATTTTTACTCATCAAGGCTTTGTTCATTACTCCCTTCAGGAGATCATCCAGAGGAACATTCTCACACTGAGTTCTGGACTTTCCTGTGAGGAACTCTTTCAGAACTTCACTCTTCTTGTGTAAATAGCAGAAAAACACATACAGTGCTGCAAAAAACTCCTGAAAGCTCAGATGTACAAAGCTGTAAACCTTCCTGTGATAAATCACAGATTCCTCTCTGAAGATCTCAGTGCAAATCCCAGAATACACTGAGGCGTCAGTGACGTCTATGCCGCTCTCAATCAGGTCCTCCTCATAGAACATCACATTGCCCTTCATCAGCTGATTGAAAGCCAGTTCAGCAAGTTTCACAATCACGTCTCTGTTGGACTGCAGGAGTTTCTCTGGATCTCTCTCTTCATACTTCTGGTTCCTCATATGAGTTTGAATGAGGAGGAAGTGGATGTACATTTCAGTCAGAGTTTGAGGGATTTCTGCACTGAGATTTTGTTTCAGGATGTTCTGAAGCACAGTGGCTGAGATCCAGCAGAAGACGGGTATGTGGCACATGATGTGGAGGCTTCTTGCTCTTCTGATGTGTGAGATGATTCTGCTGGCTTGATCCTCATCACTGATTCTCTTCCTGAAATATTCCTCCTTTTGAGGGTCATTGAATCCCTGAATTTCTGTCACACGGTTGATGTAGTTAGATGGGATCTGATTGGCTGCTGCTGGTCTGGTGGTGATCCAGATGAGAGCAGAGGGAAGCAGATCTCCTTTCATGAGGTTTGACATCAACACACCCACAGATGAAGTCTCATTTACATCAGAAACTTTCTCACTGTCTGAAAACATCAGTTTCAATCTGCTTTCATCCAGACCATCAAAGATGAACACAACTGTACATTCATCATACATCTTTGAGTCCAAATCTTGTTCAGGATGAAAGTCCAGCAGAAGTCTGTGAAGACTGTACTGATGATCTTTAATCAAGTTCAGCTCTCTAAATGGAAGCACAAACATGAAATCTACATCCTGATTGGCTCTTCCCTCGGCCCAGTCCAGAATGAACTTCTGCACAGAGACAGTTTTTCCAATTCCAGCGATGCCTTTAGTAAGAACAGTCTTGATTTTGTCTTTCTTCTCTCTTCTCCTCTCCTCATATCCAGGTTCAGATGAAGGATCAAAGATGTCATTGCAGTGGATTGGAGTGTCTTGGAGTGTCTTGTAACTTTTCTCCATCTGTAGCACCTCATGCTCTTCATTCACTCCTTCACTCTCTCCCTCTATGATGTACAGCTGTGTGTAAATCCTGTTCAGGAGGGTCTGATTCTCTTGTAGTTTGATTCCCTCAAAAACCCTCTCATATCTGTTCTTCATGCTGGTTTTGTGCTGGTCTTTGACTCTCTGAAGATCATCATGCACTGGCTGGTGAGAATCGAGCTGCAGGGCTGCTTCTGTGTCATGATGACTGAAGGGTTCCTGACAGGAGGAGGATGTGCTGGTCTGACAGGACACATATCTGATCTGGTCAGCTCTCCCACCACTGGAAACACATTGAGAGACAAACAGAAAAGACATTTATCAAAATAGAGAAAATATTTAAATATTTTTAATATTGAAAGATGTTGTTTAAAATCATACCACAACCACTACGATAAAGGAGTGTTTAATAAACCTATTTTACATATAATAAATCTATTGTGGCCAGTTGATTTCCTGACATAAAGTTCCTCAAGGTTCTGTTCCCCTCCAATATTGCACAATTTGTACGTCTCCCCCCTTACAGAACAAAAATATATGGCAATATACTACAAAATATAATGCGATATATTACATTTCCATATATGGGGAACTAGTGCTTATATTTTTCAATATACTGCAATATTTCCATTGGCCATGTATGGCTATATATTGATACATATAAAACTTTCCACTGAGTAAATGTGTAAATGTGTCTTTAGCCCTATTCGGACAGGACTAGTTTTCCAGGGGGACGTTAGAGAAATTTGTGTTTCACAGATGTACTTTGTGATTTTGATCATATCAGATCATTTTGATCTGTGTTTTTCTCACACAACTTTCCAAAAAATTCAATGGAAAATTACCTACTGTTTTTCGGCAAACTGAACGGTCCTCTGAGAAATCTAATACTGTCAAATGCGAATGTCAATGATTGCTGACTTTGTATTTTACAAACGCTTCTCCTCATTTGCATCCTTTCATTTCAACATAGATGGTATCTGACAAAATTTTTTATAAAACTGATATTTAGAGCCAAATCGTGGAAACTGCAAAGACTGCCCATTTTAATATCAGTGTCAGGTACTTGTCTAGATGTCTCTGCTCACTTATATGGGTTTATTATAAAGAGACACTTCTATAAAATTACACAAAGTTTATTAAATAGGGTCTTAATAATAAATAAAAGTTATATCAATAAGTAATTCTTCAAAATATATATATATATATATACACACTTCATCCATGATGCATAGCAGATGTCCTTCTGTAATCGGTGCATGAAATCTCAGAAATCGGGTGATAAGAGTTGTAACTCAAACTCAGCGGTATACAGTACATAATTGTAAGTACTTTACTTTACTATTTTGTTCTACTCACAAGCCGCATGAACAAACGTTCAATTCAGCCAGCGCCGATGCATTAGTGAACCGACTGAAGTATCCTGTCTGATTCTGACTAAAGTGCCTGACGATTCGTTCACCAAACTTTCACTTAAAAGCATAATTAGAATGCAGACGCCACTTTTATGTTTGACCGTATTTTCGAAAGCATCAAAAAACAAAACTATTAAAAAATAAAACTATCGATTATTTTTGACTGACAAAATGCTGACGGACGGAAACACAGTGAGTTGTTCCAAATCTTTCTTTTTAGTAAACTCTGTGTACACAAACAATACTCTCGATGCTCGAGTTCATGTGTAGAGCCCCTGGTGATACTTCAAGCAGAGTTTCATGTTGTATCGAACCTTCTTAGTGTTTTAAAAATAGCGATTTTTGATGCTATCATAAAAGTGCCCTATTTTCTCCCATTTACACAGCTCTATATTTCTTCACGCTCTGACGAAACTTACCAATTCACAAAATTAACGGAATGCATAGCTGATATAAAAAAAATGGATGACTAGTAATTTCCTACAACTGAATTCTGAAAAAACAGATATTCTAATTATTGGATAAAAAAAAACTTCCTCACGTAATAACCTAGAATACTGTCTCTAACACTTGATGGCTGCTCTGTTAAGTCTTCGTCGTCGGTTAGGAACCTGGGTGCGCTCTTTGATACCAATCATTCATTTGAAAGTCACGTGTCTAGTATCTGTAAAACCGCATTTTTCCATCTTAAAAATATATCTAAATTACGTCATATGCTCTCATTGACAAATGCGGAACAATTAGTTCATGCGTTCATGACCTCAAGGCTAGATTGAAATATAATGCTCTACTGGGTGGTTGCCCTGCACGCTTAAAAAAAATAAAAAAAAAGAATAATAATAATAAAAAAAAAATATTACAGCTAGTTCAAAACGCAGCAGCTCGAATTCTTACCAGAACCAGGAAGTATGACCATATTAGCCCGGTTCTGTCAACACTGCACTGGCTCCCTATTAAACATCATATACATTTTAAAATATTGCAGATTACTTACAAAGCACTAAATGGTTTAGCCCCGCAGTACTTGAGCGACCTCTTAGCGCTTTATAGTCCTTCACGTCTATTGCGATCTCAAAATTCCGGCCAGTTGATAATACCTAGAATATCAAAATCGACTGCTGGCGGTAGATCCTTTTCCTATTTAGCACCAAAACTCTGGAACAGTCTTCCTACCATTGTCCGGGAAGCAGACACACTCTGTCAGTTCAAAGCTAGACTAAAAACACATCTCTTTGACCTAGCATTCACATAATACATTATAGACTTTTATAATTCCATATTAGGCTGCATAGATTAGGCCAGCCGGAACCGGGAACACTTCCCATGAATCCTGATGTACTCGTTACATCATAAGAAGAATGGCGTCCATGTTAATATCAGTCTCTCTGCTTATAATGAGGTTTACCGCAGTCCGCCGGATCCAGGCCGTATCCAGATCAGATGAAGGACCTGCGCCTGGACGCGACAACAACGCAGTACTGAAGTGTCAACCAGTCTCTCCGTTTCTGAAGTGAGGTGGACTCCGGCTGTATCCAGATTAGATGGTGGATCTGCACGTGGACCCAACCATGAGGCATCCCTGAAGTGCCGGCCTCATCGACACGACCAATCTGACTTCTGACCTGTAACGCTGCCTGGATCATAATCATACACTGTTCGCTCGTTGGCCAGAGGAGAACTGGCCCCCGACTGAGCCTGGGTTCTCCCAAGGTTTTTTTCTCCATTCTGTCACCTGATGGAGTTTTGGTTCCTTGCCACTGTTGCCTTGGCTTTTGGCTTGCTTAGTTGGGGACATTTAATATTCAACGATATTACTGATCTGCCTATTTAGGGTGGACAATGATGCAATTTTCTTCAAGAAACAAACTTTGTTGTATTATTTTCATTTTATCAATGTGAAGCTGCTTTAATACATTCTGTATTGTAAAAAGCGCTATATAAATAAAGGTGACTTGACTTGACAAGGCATTTAACCTAAAACGAAAATACGGTCAAACTTAAAAGTGGCGTTTCCATCCTAATTATGCTTTTAAACGAAAAATTTGTCTCAAGTATCTGATGCGATAAAGCCACTCCCCCTGTATCTCTCGCTCCAAATTAAAGCAGTTTATAGTGAACAAACATTAGAGACAAAACTGATCATTTTTGCCAATTATTTATTAGACTATATTTATATTGTATGAAATATAATTACTTCATATAGTATATTCATATAATTATTATATTAATTGACAAGTAATATTAAACTTTCCTTTTAAATTAATATAATACATGTATTCATATATAATGCTAATGTGTATTTATTTGAGCTCTTTGTGAACCTATAGGCTGATTATTAGGCATATTTCTTTGATTCACATCATGTATTGATATAGTCAGATATTTTCTTTCAGCTGCTTCTCAAACTCTCTCTGCAGCAGAAATGTTTATTCATGCCTTATAAACGCTTTTAATGTCATCATAATTTTCAAAATGATCTCTTAATCTTCGGAAGAGAAGTGAATTGCGCCGTCTCTCTTGCGAGAAGTGAATCAAACTGGTGCTCTCCATGTTCCACGTGACACTTTCAGGGGCACACACTTCAGAGTTAATCGCAAACTCAGTATAAACTTTCTCCAGTTTAAACTCAGGTTTGATACAGAGGTTTGTGAGACTTCTAAACTTGATCTAAACCAGGTTAGATTTATCTGGAATTGTCAACTCTAAACCTGCTCTGAAACTCAAGAGTTTGTTCAGATAGCTTCATGCAACAGGACACTTTTTTTCTGTATTATTTATTCTAAAGTAATAAACATTACATAATTCCTAAAAATTTCAATTTAATTACAGTTATACTAGATCTTCAAATTAGACCAATATAAGTCAATTAATTAAATATTAGTAAATTAATACAACAAATTAAGTTGGACCAAACTAAGACAATTAAATAATAGTAAATTGATTAAATTTAATAGCCTCAACAAAATAAAATTGAATGATGTAAGAAGATTTAGTTTGACAAACCTAATAAAAAGTTGATGTAATCCAACTAAATTGTGTTGACCCAAAGTAAATTAAATCGAGTTTAAAAACATTCCTAAATTAAATGATGTAAGAGTAATTAATTCATTTTTAAGTGTAGATGAATATACTCACACAGGGTCAAAGGGCACGGCTTCATTACAGAGATCATTGGGGTGAATCATGGATCTGTTACTCTGCTTTGACACACATCTGGATTCTGGAGATGCTGCCATCTTTCTCTTCCTGCTGATGATACTGAGGAAAAGAGAGACATATTTCAGATCATTTCTGAAGCCAGAAAAATATACCACATTTACCTATTTGCTATTAATGCAATTTAAGAGCTATAAACAAAAGGTTGTGGTTGTAATGTTGAGGACAAATTTAACCACTAATTCTTCAATTGCTTTGCCTTTGTAAGCCCATGTCTCTTCCTGACTTTTCTTTTTCAGAGTGAGCCAAAGTATCCAGCATGCGGGCATTATGCAAATATGTTTCATGGTGACGTAGCTACATCATGGATAGGGGTGTGACAGATTGTAGTTGATACAGACAAGGCCCCACAGTTCTGCATGCATGCGATTCGTGGCTTAACTTAAAATAATAACCAGTTTATCATTTGCAAGTGTTTAAGTCCTGGCAATTTAAACATCCAAGCAATTTTGAGTGCAAGAAGATGCAAAATAGAATTAAATTCGGCACTCATGCGGTTTCAATGCTCACACTCCTGAAGCGCGCACACAGAGAGCACGTCTCAGATAGCGCGTGAACACCAAATTCAGTTCTCTTTCACGTCTCCTCGCACTTTAAGGGAGACACACACAAAATTATCTAAAAAAACTCGTAGAGTATCCACATAAATACAGTGGGTTGTGTTTTAAGTGGGAAAGAAGTTAGAAAGAAAACAGATGTGTATCATTATATTCAGGGCTTGACATTAACACCCGCCAACCCGCCAAATGCGGGTGGATTTTGCGCGTGGCGGGTAACACAGTAACTCCAACTAGCCACTTTGGCGGGTTGAATAATTGTAGTCTTTTCAAAAGGCATCTGAAATAAGTGTGACACTACAACTGAACTCCCATGCGTATTAGGGCTGTCAACTAATATTCTAAATTCGAATATATATTCGAATAGTTTTTTAAAAAAGAATTTTGAAGGTGAAAATGAATATTCGAATGTGGGAAAACGCCCGCGGTAGCAGAGGCGCGGCTGTCTGTTTTGCGAGTGGGCGCGCTGCCTGAGGGGTCAGGGACAGGTAACAGGAAGAAGCGTTAGCGTTAAACAGTAGGCCTACAGTAGGCTACACTTTAGTAATGTTTCTGACTGAATAGATATTGCATGAATAAGGTAGGTTAGATACAGCAGTTTCATGCACTGCAGGCTTCCACTGGTTTGATTATTTGCCGTTTCATGTCAAGGAAAAGTTCATGTTTAGCACAGCCAGCTCGGAGCGTTCAATGTCGGTTCTATATACTGTAAAACTTCAATTAATGTTAATAACATTTATTTCAATCGCTGAATGAAGCCTGCTATATAAGAGTCGCGACCTTAAATTGCTTGCACAAAACTCTTGATCAGCACTCAACATTTGCGTATAGTTGTTGTTCATTTAAACCGTTATGCGCAGAGAGCGTGACGCCGCAAGACCACCAGACGCGCGTAAACGCGTCTTTACATTGACTTAACATCAAAATCACTCGCGCCAGACGCTTTATTGTGTGAACGCAGCATGAGCATGAGCATGAGGGTGAGGGCGAGAGAGAGAGAGTGCCTGCGAGTGCGAGTGAGCGAGAGTGAGGTCTGCGGTCTTGGCCATTTGATTTACTTGTTTTTGTGTAGGTATAATACGTTGTCAAATAGCCTATGTTTAAACTTAAATAAACTACCTAAGTAGTTATGTCTCTTTGTATTAATGTGTCCTGTTATTGACGTAATGCGCGTAATTGACAAAATGCGCAACCAGATGTTCGAATAGTTCGAATATAGGCTATGCATACTATCCATCCTAAATAGTGTGACATTATTAATTGTCAATACTATTTAGGGCAGATAGGGTGGATAGTATTCACATTGGGACGCAGGGTTTTATGTGTTTTTTTTAGAGGGAATATTCGAACGTCATTTTTGAGCAATTTTGACAGCCCTAATGAGTACATGCACACAGTGTTGCCTTGCGCTTGCGCTCTAGTGACGACAACACAAACGAAGAGACAGCTAGCTGCCCTGCTGGAGGTACGTCGTATGCCGGTGGAGCTATGTGTTTTATTTTAAAAAAAAAAGCTTTACACACAATCTTATCAGAGCTAATGATAGTTATGTAGTCTTGATTTGGTTGTGTACAGTGGTTTTACATTTAAATGGGTTGTAAATCTAGTTCAAGTAAATTTTAGCACGCCATAGTCAACTTTTATCAGGTAATTTCACAACAACAAAAATGTGGCTAGTAAAAATGCTGTGTGGCTAGTAACTTTGGAAAACCACTAGCCACATTGGCTAGTGAGCAAAAAAGTTAATGTCAAGCCCTGATTATATTGGATCAGTGCATTAAAGCAACAGAAGTCTAAAATACCTGCTGCAGTCTCTGTGTCATTAATGTTAAACCACAAAAGACTTTTGTAGCTTTAAAAATTTATTTTATTTATCTTTTTACTATGTATTTATCTATGCTTGTAATTTTTTGTTTATTTGTTATTTTAATACTGAGTGTTCACTTGCCTTTAATAATGTTTGAACTTTATAAAACTTTTAACAGACTTGCACTTGTCACGGACTCGGATGCTTTTTGCCTTTGGGACTCGAACAAAGTTTCCGAGTGCAACCGAGTCCAGCGCTGTCAGTGAAATACATTCGGGACAGAATGGAAATCTCACTGGCCCGATTGTGTCAGTACTGCATCGTTACAAAAAATCTATTTACATGTGATTTTAAGTCTAGGCAGTTTAAACATTCAATCAATGTTAAATTGTTCAAGCACAATAAGACGCGAAAGAGAACTGAAGCACATGCATCTTATTGTGCTTCTACACGATCAAATACACACAAAAATGTATCAAAAATCACCATCACGTTTCGTATTAATGTAAACACAGTCGGTTATGTCTTAGGTGAAAGAAAACAGTTGGGGAAATATACAGTGTCATATCAGATCTGTCCATCAGGTCTTAAAGTGACAGCAGCCTAATAACCCCTGGTGCCATTAAATCAAACGACAAAAGATAGAAAAGAGAAACACACTTACTAGCCGTGTTTCCATTATAGATTTGCGCAAAACTTTTGCGATATTTTCTCAATGTTGATAAAAAACTACTGCGAAATGATGGCGTTACACCAGGTGACTGTAAATGCGAAAAAACTGTTTCCATTGCAGTTTTGCGAAATATTCCTTTTTCGAATTGCCTGAAAAACCACCTCATGCGAGCGAAAAAACTTTGATGGAACTTAACGGAAACACGGCTACTGCTGCTCTTGACCGAATAACTTGGTAGCTTTAATAAGAATCAATGCGTATTTGTACAATTGTTCCGCTGACAAAACATCTTCCTATTTTGATCTATGATCTTTATACACACTGAACGTCACAACCTCGTTTTATGTCAACCTAACATTCAATATGGCATCTACCCTGACCGAGGTCTATAGCCAACCACCAGCCAGATCCCAATACCCTGTTTCCATTCATCAAAATACCCTGGTTATTGGTAGGGCTGGACTCGAATATTCGAATATTCGTTCGGTGGGTTGGTAATCCATTTGAAAATTTGACATTCGAATATTCAGGGTTTTTTTGGGGGGGGGTTTTGCACACCTGGCATCCCCCTCAAAACAGTTCTCAGTCGCGCTTGAATATGTTCAACACTATACAATCTGACGAAATACAATACTCTTTTTTTACAACTATCTTATATAGCCTAGCCACTTTTAATAGGACAGACAGTTGAAGGAACCCAACCTCGTTATTTGCTGCTTCTTGGCCTACTAAAGTGCTCCTGCAACGGGAGTATTCTCTGGCTAGAGCGCAGAACAGCAGAGTTTGTATAGACAGAAGTGCATGCCTGAGCTTGTGTTTTGGGTTAAGCTGCGTTGCTTTTTCTATCATTCTATTTTCCACAATGTCATTGACGTTTTTTCTTTATTTAAATTTAGTTTTTTTTCTTTAGTTAAATTTAGTTTTTCTTTATTTAAATTTTGTTTTTCTTTATTGAAATTTCATTTTTTTCTTTATTTCAATTTAGTTTTTCTTTATTTCAATTTCGTTTTTTTCTTTATTTAAATTAGTTTTTTTCTTTATTTAAATCTAATCTACTCTTTACTGTGTCAGTAATTTGTTAGTCAGAAAAATATTAAGACTACCTTATTAAAAGTATTGCTTAAGTTAACAGACCTGTGAGTGTGTGTGTTTCGTGTGAGTGTATTTACTTTGTGTTGTTCATGGGGAAGATGTGTTTAATATCACTAGTGCAGTGTCCGTTCTCGGAGCATTAAGCCCTGCCCGCGTGAGGTGCGCCGCTTCCCGCTCACGCTGTTCTGTAGTTTATTAAAAGTTTATTCATTCTGAACGTGTCGCGTCTCGCGTGTCTATCTATATTGCACCAAATGCGACACTGCACTCTCTTGTGAAGTCGATTGGATGAACGGTTCTTGAAATAATCAAAATGCAAACGGACAGGCAGACACATAGAGAATACTGCCTTTATTAGAGAGAAGAATATGTTCAGCCCCCCTCTCTCCAAAGCTTCGAATATTCGATGTTCATTACTACCGAAGCTTTGAAGCTCAAAAAATGGTATTCGGACCAGCCCTAGTTATTGGTTGAATTTTTATCAGAAGCCAAGCCCCGCTCTATAGTTTGTCACATTAGAAAAGCTTTTTACTCAGAAATGTACCCCCCCCCCAGGTTGTCAGAACCTCTAGTAAATTACATGTTTTGTTTTTACAGTTGTTTATTCAGAATCGTGCAGCTCTAACAGATATGAATGATATCTGTTAGAGATATCACTGGCCACAAGAACTTCCACAAGATATCACTGGCCACAAGAACTTCCAGGCACAGGAACAGTTTCTTTCCACAGGCCATTTCCCTTCTGAACACTTAACATGCCCCCCCAAAGCATATGCCTGTAAGTGCAATACTCCCACTGTCTAGTGCAATAAACTCAGGTGATATTTATATCTATATTATTCATACTACTCAAAATACTGTAAATATGTTTATAATCTGTAACATGCGCTAGACTCCCACTGTCTAGTGTAATATTCTCTAATTCAGGTGATATTTATATTTATATTATTCATACTACTCAAAATACTGTAAATATGTTCATAATCTGTAAATGTTTATTCAGACTAAACCCAACTGTGACCCTACTTTTTTACTTTTATACTATTTTTATTTATTTTTTATATATTTTTATTCTTAGAATTTGTATTACTATGTTCTTGTTGTATTTGTATTTGTATATGTGCACTGGAAGCTTCAGTACCAAGAAAAATTCCTTGTGGGTGCAAGCACACTTGGCAATAAAGCTCTTTCTGATTCTGATTCTGATTCTGATACTCACACAGAGTCAGGGGGTTCATCACTGAACACAGGGGGATGAAACATGGTGTTGTTACTCTTCATAAACACACAGCTGAATCCTGGAGATGGTTCATCACTGAACACAGGGGGATGATTCATGGACTGGTTACTCTTCATAGACACACAGCTGAATCCTGAAGATGGTCCATCACTGAACACAGGGGGATGATACATGGAGTTGTTACTCTTCATAGACACACTGCTGAATCCTGAAGATGGTCCATCACTGAACACAGGGGGATGATTCATGGACTGGTTACTCTTCATAGACACACAGCTGAATCCTGAAGATGGTTCATCACTGAACACAGGGGGATGATTCATGGACTGGTTACTCTTCATAGACACACAGCTGAATCCTGAAGATGGTCCATCACTGAGATCAGGGGGATGATACATGGAGTTGTTACTCTTCATAGACACACAGCTGAATCCTGAAGATGGTCCATCACTGAACACAGGGGGATGATACATGGAGTTGTTACTCTTCATAGACACACTGCTGAATCCTGAAGATGGTCCATCACTGAACACAGGGGGATGATACATGGAGTTGTTACTCTTCATAGACACACTGCTGAATCCTGAAGATGGTTCATCACTGAACACAGGGGGATGATTCATGGACTGGTTACTCTTCATAGACACACAGCTGAATCCTGAAGATGGTCCATCACTGAACACAGGGGGATGATACATGGAGCTGTTACTCTTCATGGACACACAGCTGGATACTGGAGATGCTGCTCTCGGAGAGTGAACAGACGCCTCCTTCTCTTTCTCCTCATTCACACTCATTTAGGTTTCACACTCTTCTTCCTAGAAGACAGATTTGATTTCAGGCCTGTATGTGGCAAGAAAAAACAAGAATAATACATTGAATTTTGACAATTAAATTAAAATGAATTTCTTGGGTTTTATTAGATACTGGGTGGTATACCAGTTCATACCAAATACCGGTTTTTATTTTTGTTATGATATGAATTTTTAATATACCGCAATACCGGTGTATTATTATTATTATTATTATTATTATGAACCTTTATTTAACCAGGTGAGCACGTAGAGAACACGTTCTCAATTGAAACGGCGACCTGGCCAAGATAAAGCGAGGTGCAAGACAACAAAAAGTTACACATGAAATTACACAAATTACACATTAAATACACAAGGGAATAAAATTATAAATAAAATACAAGTTTTCTGGGCAATAGAATAAACAGTATCGATATATAACAATTAGTGCAACATAATCTATAATAAAAGGATCAAGTTGTTATTTAAAACAGCAAGGCAACTACATAAGTAGTATATGATTCTAGGCATAATTGTGCAAGTAGATATTGTGCAAATAGCACAGAACACATAAGATAATGTGCAAGACAGTGCAAGCAGAGTACCAAAGAACAAGAGGCACTAGAGCAGAGGTAAATTGAGTGCGAAATTATAGGAAGTTGTATGTCGCTTATAACGTTCGGAACACAGCGCGACACTGTTTGAGAGGGGTCTCTTATGGGATCAAAATCCCATCTAAAGTTTGTACAGCGGTCACGGATCAAAAAATAATAAGCGTGAATCAAATTTTGTAAAAATATATTGCACAAACTGAAAAAAAAAAAAGCACTTTGTGCTGTCTTGCATTTTCTGCTCATATTTATTTTTTTTGTATACTTGTGCTTGTTTTTCTCTTCGCTCTTCTTTCCATGTTCTGCGCTTGCTTTTCCAAATGTTGCAGTTCGAGTTTCATGTAAATTAGGGTGGGCTTAAGCGTCACCATTGGTCCACTAGTTCTAGCTTGACAGCTCCTCCTCTAGCCAATCAATCGAAGAGGGGAGTTGAAGTCACTCAAATTATTTAACTATTTTTTGATCCATGGCCGCAATACTTTAGACGGGATATTAATCTCATAGTCTCTGTTCACTGTTGCACTGTGGTGATGGCACAGCCAGAGATGGTCTTATATTAGGGAGATGAAAGGGCTCTCTTACCACTGGAGAAAGTGTAATGGCTAACTTGGATCACATGATTCCGTTAGCATAACCTTTTTAGGCTAAAGGTTGCAGGCTTGTCATCTAGTGGCTTTGGCACAGCTGTATGTGTTACTAAGCGTGACGGTAAAGATGGATAGATTAAACTATAATTGACAGCTGTCAAATTATATTACAGTGTTTCCCATACATTGGTTCACAATATCAACACTGCCCGGCACAAATAGATTTTCCAAAAGCTTTTGACATCGCTGAATAAACACGAGCACTGCATGTTTCAAAGTCAAAACTCGGCACTGGTGTTTTTATATAAATGTATCTTTGAAGAGAACTGTCTTTAGAACTGTTATTTTTATTTCACGAGTTCACACTTACATACAATTAGAGGGAGTAAAGTTTAATGTGTATTTGGCGTGCTGTCCGGGGGGAGGGCTCCGAGCTCAGAGATCGGCCTGAACCCAGAGTACTCCCCGCCCGTATGTAAGTGGTTAGGACCAGAAGTGTGGAGAAGGGGTGGTGGGGGGATGCTGCTAAACTGTCAACGAATTGAGGTGAGACTGCTGAGTATATATATACCTCTTATCGTTGATTGCTGAGTGCTCTCCACTCGTGTTAATTAACTGAACGTGCTTCCTCCCGATCTTTGTTAATAAAACATAATTTAATCTTTCAATCTTGAAATACTTTCAATCTACTGCAGTATTTCCTATCTCAATCAGTAGAAAATGTGGTTAACACCCAATCATGTAAAAAAAAAAAAAAAAAAAAAAAAAAAGTCATATACAGTGAAACCGTATAATTTAGAAAAATACTGTGATATCAATTTTTGGTCATACCGCCGAGCACTACTAGATTTTTCTAATTTCATAAACTTTTCTGACCTGGGGCCTCATTTATAAACGTTGCGTACGCACAAAAGAAGGCGTACGCCGCTCTCTACGCAATAATTGGTATTTATAAAAAGCAAACTTGACGGGAAAATGTGCGGTCCTTCACGCACACTCTGACCCAGGCGTACGCACAAAAACGGGTGAAATGAGAAATGGCGACACCGTCGGCAGATGGAAGAAACACGTGAAAGTGTGTGAAACTGTAGACCGTTGTGTAAAAGAAATGGCAATACTGCCTCTCATAAATAACATGAAGACTTCACAAAGCAAGTCTTACAATTAACAGCCTACACGAACACCCGTTTGATCGATCTGCAGTGTAAAACAAACAAAATCAAACTAAGATTACAACAGAAATGCAAATTAACACATATTTGCAAAAAGAAATGTGAAATATGTTCTGCAATAATATTGGCATGTTATGCAATTCATCCTCATAACACATCTGTAGCTTGTCAGATGCAATCAAATGGATGGTAATTAAATGCCATGATGCCATCACAGTGCGTAATGACGTGAGTGAAGTTACGTTTCTTGGTTTTCCTTTCTGTGTTTGCCATGATTTCGCAATCGATGAATATTAACTTGTGGGCGTTTCATGGACTATTTATGGGCAACTATGGGCGTGACATGAAGCCGCAAAAGCTGCGCTACATTTAGAATTGATTGTGATTTATTAAGGGAAAACTGCGTAGGATGTGCGTGCGCACGGTTTTATAAAAGCCGAAATATTTCTGTGCGTACGCACGTCCTATGTTTCATCCGTACGCCACTTATGACGCAAATCCTACGCAAAGTTTTATAAATGAGGCCCCTGGTCTGTTTCATTTAACAATGTTTTTTTCCTATTGTGCATTGTGTAATAGATGTGTGACGGGTACGTTAAGCCAGGCCCAATGTTTTGTACGTGAGTGGTCCGTAGTTGCTGAAGTACTCAGTAAAATAAGTGAACATGCAAAGCGTGTCTGTCGTTCTTCTTCCAGAGTCAGCCTCCTATCAAAATATATTACACATTGTGTGGTAAAGTTTTGTATTTTCAATATTTATGTACCCCTGTGTGTGTATGTGTGTGTGTGTACTTAACTATATGTTGGGGACAAAAACCTGACATAATTTCCAAAATCTTCCCTTGTCCTTGGATGTCCTCATTTGTAAATTAAGTATAAAAATAAAGTAGCCTAATTAAAGGTTGTTGCTTTTTTAAATGTAAAAATGCAGTACGTTGTGTGTGATGTGTGGGGTAGGGTTAGTGTGAGGGGATGGAATATACAGTTTGTACAGTATAAAAACCATTACGCCTATGGAATATCCCCATTAAGATAACTAAGTAAACGTGTGTGTGTGCGCACGTGTGTGTGCGTGTGTGTATCTAGTTTTCCCTACATGGGGACCAAATGTCCTCATAATGATAGTAATACCAAAAAATATTTGTTTGGTCCCAATGTGGTAAACAGCTTATAAATCATAATAAATTAAGTGTTTACAGATAACATAGACTCAGATAACATTGAACAAACGTTATATTAACGTTACAGGAAGAACGTTTGCATAACTTTGAGAGAACGTTAGTTATGAGAACGTTTCCTGTTAGCTGAGATACAGTGATGTGAACTACTCAACTTTTTTTATGGAATTTCGCTATTTGTAATTGAAAATATACTATAATTTGCATGATCCACGTTATTCATAAATGAATGTCACGAGACAAGAAACGTGTTCTGTTTTAACATATTAGACATACAAATAAGAGTGAATATACGTTAGGCTACAAGACATGATTACGGCCTTGTTCTCAGCCCAATATGTTTTGCTCTTACTTGTTTCTCGTTACATCTTTTTATTTAGTTTTAATGTTTTCAGATAACAGCACAACACGTTACAATCAGAAATACAATCTGTGTACGTTTATCCATTTTCATGAGTAGGCTATGAACGACTTAGGTAAAGTTGGTTTTATATTCGCATATTCGCACATTCGCGGACTTCCGCGTTCAATAACTCGTGAACTAAACGTTGTTGCTACAGAAAACACCTATCACATATAACTACAGATAAAACACCAGAAGCTACAACATAATTTTCCTCAAAACGATCTTTCCTTCGCACTGGACAAAATACATTGATCTCTATGCGCAGGCTGCTAAGAAGGGACCATCTGCAAAGTGCAAACCCGAAGGAAAGCTCGTTTTGAGGAAGATTAAAATATTAAAACAATGTTATTTTTGTAATAACAATATTCAGCTCACGAGATATTGAACGCGGAACTCCGCGAATATGCAAATATAAAATCAACTTTACCCAAGTTGCAGACTTGATCATGTAGGACCTTCAGGACCACATACGTGGACAGCACCATGAACATAGTCAAGTAAAAAAAAAATAAAAAAAAATTGTTTCAGGTTTGATATTTGCTGCGTATTCACCTAGACTGCTTTAGTGTACTTTTGTGTAGGCTACTGTAGTGTACATACAGTACGCAAATATGTTTTATGTAAAAGTTACAGTAATTCACCAAAGGGATTTTTTTCATGTTCCAAAGGTTGTAGTATGGTCCTACTGACCAGACTGACTTACTACATGTGAAATTTTGACAATACCTTCCTTACTGTACGTTCAGTATACAAATATTAATTTAAAAAAATTACAGCAATTCACCTAAAGTATTTTTTTCCTGTTCCAAAGGCTGTAGTGCTTTCCTAGTGACCACACTGACTTACTACAGGTGGAATTTTGACAATATCTCCTTTACTGTACGTACAATAAACAAATAAGTTTAAGAAAAAATTACAGTAATTCACCTAAAGTATTTTTTCATGTTCCAAAGGCTGTAGTGCTTTCCTAGTGACCACACTGACTTACTACAGGTGAAATTTTGACAATACCTCCCTTACTGTACGTTCAGTATACAAATATTAATTTAAAAAAATACAGTAATTCCCCTAAAGTATTTTTCATGTTCCAAAGGCTGTAGTGATTTCCTAGTGACCAGACTGACTTACTACAGGTGAAAATTTGACAATACCTCCCTTACTGTACAATTATCAAATATATTTATGTAATAAACATATTATTGCATGTGTTTATTACATATGTTTAAGTAATAAACTGTAATTCACTATAGTGTTTTTTATATATTCCAAAGGTTGTAGTGCTTTCATAGTGATCAGACTGACTTACTACATGTTCAATATTGCCAATACCTACCTTACTGTAATATAGTACAAACATATTATTATTAAAAAATTACTGTAATTTCTCCTTTTTTCATGTTCCAAAGGTTATCACTCTACTCAATTAACTCTGATAAATGTATTAGTTAAAAGTATGTATTAGAACTGCTGTTCCTTGTACAACACAATTCTTTCATTGATTAAAAAAAATCAGATATTTTAGGTTAATCATATTTTCAACGTTATAAATAATCAACACCCTTATTGTAATGATTCAAGTTAAGTTTTTGTTATGAAGTCCTGAAGAAGTGGATTCTGGAACACCCTGCTGCTTCAATGTATATCTAATGAGTGATTATAATCAAGGTATTAATCAATAGTTTTGGTTCTAAATATCAAATGAGTTGAATGACTTCTCTAGGCTTATGAGATTTTACTTTGTTATAGAAATTATCAGTGTGATTATCGAAAATGTTATTTCATGTATCCTTTAAATGTCTGTATTTGATATCTGAGGTGTAACGTAAGGGTCTGGCCCATGCCAGGAATGCAGTAACAGTGCTTGCTCATTTAGCCTGGCTTCCAGAGATGAAATATGGACTTCTTTAACAGGTGTCACTACATCCATCTGCTTTTCTAGGCTGCCCTAATAGCAATGGTCTCAGGAGTCATTGAAACCTATAGTTGAGAGACCATTTCTTAGTTAAAGTCTTTACAGTTAGATTTAAATTATCCTCTCCTTGACAGAAAGAACATGTTATCTTAAAGGTGATCTAAGTAACTTTTTTACCTTAACTGAACAGCTTCAGAGTCATTGGAATGGCTATATTACTTAGTTGGGGTTGAATGGTGGTCGTTTCGCACCCCCCTGGTGCCCTTGAGCGGAAAATCCGCACTTGCAACTTTGGGCCGGTGGGCCGCCGCGTCAGGAAGTATCGCATGATATCAGGTCTCGCGATGTAAACAATTGCTTTACGACCAAAAGAAATCTGCTAAAATGCTGTCATTATTGCGCTCCCTCACGCTGTTCGAACCCGAATGAAGAAGACGTTTTAAAGAATGTCCCATCTGCTTTGATGTCGTTGATCTACTAGCCTCTGGTGTCTGAGAATCGCCAACGAGTTTTTACAACAGTGTTGTCAAATATCTATTCCGAAGCTGTGGGGGGAGCTCTAGAGAGAAACCTGCGAGCAAAAAGCGAGAATACAGCGAAGAAATCCCAAACCTACTGAGCCCCGCTTTAATGTTTTGAGAAGACTCTCCTCCTCACCAAATCCAATCTTGAAGAAACTGTGTCTGTGTGTGTTAGTATTCTTGGTTACAGGTTAAGGAACAAGTGGAAATATAGCTGCAAGCAGCGAAACAGGGCCAAGCCCCTGAAGCAGCAGCAAGAGCAGGAATAGTAAAAACAGCAGAAATTGAAGAAAAAAGAGCTGGTTTAGAAGTATAGGTGAAAATGAACTCAAAATGAACAGAAGTTCAGATGAGAATGAACATAGAATGAACAAGACATACATTAATCCAAGAGGAAGAAAGATTAGTACAACGTTGAATAATAAAGGAATCAACATGACACACAATTTTTTTAAATCATGCCACGTGGGGCTCGAACCCATTATCTCTGGGTCAGATACCTGTCACTCATATCATTGCGCCACTGGAAGTTGCGTTTTTGGCAAGATGAAGAAGGTTCAATAGTTCAAGTGAGAAGCAATTCAAAATGAATAATGTTTGTATAAATTTGCTGCATGTTGTATTTATTGAGTTCGTTCACATATAGACACCATGTCTGGAACAGAAGCAATTTTTCCACCACTTAAGGCCACAATACCTCTTGCAGTCTGGGAATGTGCTACACAGGATTCAAACCCACAACTGGAATGGTTCAGGGCTCATGACACGTGGTTTAGCAGCTTGCGCCACTCAGTTGACACTGTGTTACCAAGCTGCCGAGGAGAGGCTTAAGTGTAAGAATGAGCACACAAAGGCATGTTAACCAGATTAGTTAAGTTAGCAAGCTAAGTTATCTTAATGCTAATGTAGTTTATGGTTAGCCTGACAGCTGAAGAGCCACATTAGAAAGAATGGCATCAGGTTATGGCATAGCAAGCTAAGTACCATAAGGCAACAAATACAGGTCAAATTTGGAGAAAAATATATCAGGAACGGTAGCAAAAATAAAAAATCTGTTCAGTCACTTCTGTGTGGCTCGGTCCGAAGATCATCTGAGGCAATTTTTGTAAAAATTGAACAAAATTTGAATGAGGAGTAGCACAAAAAATTGAACACTGTACTTTTGGGCGGAGTCTTAATGTAAGATATTGATTGTCATCACCATAATGAGTGGAATCAGGTGTACTAAGTTTCATTTTACATCTATTTACATTCACATAGATCAAAGGGTTCAAAAGCTCAAAAATTGGTCCAATTACTATTCATTACAATCACTACAAGTGTGGAAGGTCACGACGTGCCTAAATTCAGGGTCCGAATGTCAGCCGCATAATTGATGGTGATATGCTTCAGTCTATCTATGTGTAGAAAATGTGTGATTATTTATTAGTCAATCAGAATCATTCAACCTGAAGCAATGACAAAGCTTAGACCTTGGTGAAGGGTATAATTGCTGTGATTTTTGTAAATGTAAGGGGAAGCGGCCTACTTTTGATCACTGGAGTAATCACTCCTTGTGATTCTTGAAGCTGACTTCTGCCTAATGAAACTGCAAACTATCTTCAGTAAAATTTCCTTTAATTTATTATAATTCTGACTCTTGTTTTAAATTGACTGCACTTCTAACTCCTGGTCTTAATAAATCCTATCTGGTCCTTGGGTCTTTAACTGTAAGTCCCAAAATACAGATATACAGTGGTAATCCATATTGCAACAAGG
This sequence comes from Rutilus rutilus, assembly GCF_951802725.1. Taxonomy (NCBI): domain Eukaryota; kingdom Metazoa; phylum Chordata; class Actinopteri; order Cypriniformes; family Leuciscidae; genus Rutilus; species Rutilus rutilus. The sequence goes on from NC_140209.1 coordinate 61,078,141, forward strand.
ACAATAAAGCAGAAGTTTCAGCAGATATTCTTTAATGATGTTCCACTGTTTAAGGTACACAGTGAGCACAGCCATTTGGCATCTTTTCCAGGTAGCTTGTCTGGTGATAGTCCAATGCAGCATACACTGGGTACCATCTTTGGCACTGTTCACATTGGTAAACGTGACAATGATTAATTATGTAACAAACCACTAACAGTTATAGTTATGTGTGTTAACCAATTACATAATGCAATGAATAAATATTGAATAAAATGTTCAATTGCTTAAATATTTTTGTTTACCCAAAGTAGTCCTGACTGAAAACATTTGAAAAAATTGTATTCAAAGACACACATTTGTTTTACTTAAACTTTTACGTCACTTCACTAAACGATAATATAGTAAAGTAAAAAGTACTTGACAAAACAATCAGTTAAAGGGTTTATGATAATATAAGAACAACTTAAACCAAGAGAGGATCAACAACAGCAACATTTTGAAGAGGTGAAATTGAAATATTACTCTAACCACGAGGAATTAATTACAACTTTTATGTATAATCCCAGTGGTATTCCATGAACAATTAGAAAGATAATAGAAATAAAACAGTGCACTGTACAGTATCTTGAATGCCTCCATGATCTTGCTGTTCATTATCTGTCAGATTTGCTGCACCAATGCGTACAAGTTCAGCCACTACTGTTAATAATAACGTAGCCCCTATTAATGTACTACAACCTTAAAAAAAAAAAAAAAAAAAAAACAGTATTATATTATTATGTAAAACAGTATTATTAGGTATTGTCAAAATTTCACCTGTAGTAAGTCAGTTTGGTCACTAGGAAAGCACTACAGCCTTTGGGACATGAAAAAATACTTTAGGGGAATAACAGTAATTTTTTCATAAACATATTTGATAATTGTACGTACAGTAAGGGAGCTATAGTCAAACTTTCACCTGTAGTAAGTCAGTCTGGTCATTAGGAAAGTACTACAACCTTTGGGATATATATATATAAAAAAACACTATAGGTGATTTACAGTTTATTTCATAAACATATGTAACAAACATATGTAATAATATGCTCATTACATAAACATATTTGATAATTGTACAGTGAGGTATTGTCAAAATTTCACCTGTATTAAGTCAGTCTGGTCTGTAGGAAAACACTACAGCCTTTGGAACACGAAAAAATACTTAGGGTGAATTACAGTATTTAAAAAAAAAAACATTTGGCAACTGTATGTACAGTAAGGAACTTTTTGTCAAAATTTCACCTGTAGTAAGTCAGTCTGGTCTGTAGGAAAACACTACAGCCTTTGGAACACGAAAAAATACTTAGGGTGAATTACAGTAATTTTTTAAAGAACATATGTCAACTGTACGTACAGTAAGGGAGTTTTTGTCAAAATTTCACCTGTAGTAAGTCAGTGTGGTCACTAGGAACATGCTACAACCTTCGGATAGTAAAAAATCCCTTTGGTGAATTAATGTAATTTTATTCTAAAAATATTTATGTACGTTTTGTACAGTGAGGCAGGTTTCCTAAATACAATCATTATAATGCACTTTTTATTGTTGCTAAAGTACAATCAATAGCATTAGAACACATAATGTGAGAGAGATTTGCTGGTACATCTGTACTTTGCAAAAATGTAGTTGTCTGTTTGCACACAATGAAAAAAAAATAGAACTTTTTAGACGGTCCCTGTCTTCTTTACCACACACATTGAATGTTCACTGAATTTGTATGCCATTAAAACAATATTTGCCCATTTTGATCGATTGTGGAGAGTGTTGTAGTTAACAATCTTTGTCCTGAAGATCATGTAGCTGCTTTTATTTTGCAAAAATGTGCTCTATTGCGCTTGTTATTGAGACAGTTTTTAAGCAAAAAAGTGCGAATGTGCGAATATAAAACCAACTTTACCTAAGTCTTTGTGGAAGCCTTCCTTCCTCCCACACTTTATTATATAAATTCAATATAATTTCCTCAGACCCTCTACACTTAGATGTTTTAACACACTGTAACACACTTCGGGCCCTATTTTAACGATCTGAAACGCAAGTATCAAGGATTGCTATTATAACGGCAGATTGGCAAATGGCGCACGCCAGGAGCGGTTCACAGCCGAGGAGACCGACGTTCTCGTCAGGGACGTAAAACACAGAGAAGTGACATTGGGGATGGAGAAACACACCCAAATTAACTTCGGTTAAACAGGCGTATGATAATTTGGGTAAATGTGTAAGCTAGATTTATGCTTTTATAATAAACTACCTGTCTGTCTGTCTGTCTGTCTGTCTATCGTAATAATGTATGATTTGCAAAAATGAAAACTGCTGCTTCTGTGTAGATGAGAGAATTAAAGTGTATGCGCGTTGTGCACACGCTACATTGATTAAGGCCAAGCATGCACCCTTAAAATAGCATATGAATAACATGCGCAACGCGCCACTGACTTTAAACTAGTTTTTTTCGGCCAGTGGCGCAATTGTTTTCTAAACCTGTAAAATAGCATGAGGGAACGTTTGCGCCGGAACACGCCTCCTCTTTGCGCTGAACCGCCCCCAGGGAGCGCAAGTGTATTTCTTAGTTAACCGACGTGCGTCTGTGGAGGGAAAAGTCCGCTGTGCGCGGGTGCAAAATAGGAATGATACATGCGTCGGTGTACAAAGTAAATTGCGCTGGGTGAAAGATAGGGCCCTTAATCTTTTCCTGGAGCTGTTTTCCCTGTCATATCCAGTGATCTGCAACTCTCCTAGGCTAAAAGGAGCATCTCGTTCCTCATCCCCGTTCTCTTTCCTGCATATCGCATCCTTATACTGTGCTTTTGTTCTTTCTATTCCTATTCTTCCTTCCTCTGTCAAGTTACTAGAACTGTCTATACTAACAAAACCTTTTGCCATTATCTCTACCTTTTCCTTATTTGTTATTGCATTCCCATTCCCTGCAGTCAAAACTGGGTAATTCCAATCTCTTTTATCTCCCAACATTTTTTTAATCATTCCCCATATTTCATCTGAGTTGTATTTACTATTGTGTCACAATAAGATTTCCAGAATGTTCTTTTTGTCTGTCTAATTGTCCTCCTTACTATTGCTTGAGCTTGTTTATACTGAATCAAATGATGATAATTATGTGTTCTTTTAACTAACCTAAATACTTTGTTTCTATTTTTTACTGCTTCTTTACATTCTTCATCCCACTATGGCATTGCTTTCTTTTAACATCTTCCTTTACTCTTGGGAATGGATTCTGCTGCTGCTGCTATTATGCCTTGCTTAATTTGATTGTCTAATATTTCAACACTCAATTCATCACTAATTTGCTTAAACAATGTATTACTTTCCTCCTGGAATTTTCCCCAATCAGCTTTCTCAAATCCATTTTCCCCTTGCTTCCCGACTACCTCTAGATTTATTTTACACCACACTGGATAATTATCACTACCTATTGTACTAATTTCCTTCTCTTTCTTACTCTTAGGTGACAGCTAACTGCCTCACATATATATTGTTAACAACATTCACGTTAACCGCTGGAAGTTCTTGTAAACAGCGAGTGTAATTTCCCATTACCTCCACCGAATGCAAAAACGGCTTCCAACGCAGCAGCGGATGTAACTGGGCGGGCTGAGACCAAACGCGGAAGCGATCGTGCATAGAGACAACGGCTGAGTCCCAATTCGCCTACTTATACTACGACCTAAAAGTATGTACTTTTTTTGTGAGGAAAAAGTACATACTTTTGAGTGTGTAGCAAAAGAGTATGCACATTCTGGGACATACTTCGATGACGTCATGCAACGTGAGGGAGAACGTGGTTGCCTAGTTACGCACACCATGACTGTTAACAAAACAGTTTACATTTCATTCATTCTTGTCATATATTTGACAATGACAATTGTCCAATATAACTGTATTTACTATTCCCATCTTTTTTTCCTCATAGTTTTTTTCCAAAATACATTTAACGTTACAATGTGTCCTACCAAATTGAGGAGTGATGAAGCAGGCTGTCGTCGTAGATCAACCAAACGCAGATCGTTTGTGAGGCGGCTGGTTCTGACGTTCATGTGCAATGTGTGTAACGAAAGCTAAAATATTTAAAGTTTATAGTATAACTATTGTTTAACGCATTTTATACTTATGTATAATACTCAAAAATACCCCAATGAAAATGAACCATGCTTTTACTATAGTAAAAGTGTAGTAATCATGTTTCTTTGGTTGGATTGATAAAGTTAACATTTGTACAGCCACAGTATTACTACAAATAAGTCAGTGTGGTTAAACTATGGTTAGTGTAGTAAAAGGTGTTTATTTTCATAAGGGTTTATAGTAAGGTAACTATCATAATAATCTAAGACAGAAACATCAGAAGAAATACATTAAAAAAAGACACTTGCATGACACCGTACTTTTTATTTCATCGGACCCTACAAGATAAACACGGTACTTTTTGGCACAACATAACCCCATTAATATTACGAGACAATAAAATATGACTTTAATAAGGGTTCAACATTTGAATTCTTACACTTAAAAACTGAGGGCGAATCTCTGCGGCTGCATCCGGTGTGGTGAATAATACCAGAGAATGTCTAATATGGCGAGAAGTTTCACTCTCACTACACTTCCGGCTTCTGAACTGGTTGCAGTTCCACTCTGATTCCATATGAGGGCGCTCACAGGACGAGTGCAGAATGAATGGAGGTCTATGGCGGTATACCCCTCAAAATCCACTTTTCTCAGGATATAATTTTTTGTCTAGTAATTTGAATGTTGTATTCGAAAGGAGATGCAAAGAAATTACACATTGCTGGGTGTTAGATTTTTTAGAGTCACTTATTTGCTTTAAAAAAGTCTTTCAAAATGTCAATGACGTCAGAATGCTGACGTCATTAGCAGAATGCTAGCGTGTTATGGGCAACAACAACTCAACCTGTAAGAAATCAAAACGACATAAGTACTCGTTCATTCAACTTTCGACCTAAAACCCATGTTGAACTTGCAAAACCTACAATCAAATCTGAGATTTCTCAACGGCAATCGGGTGAAAGAGACAAATTTAGCCGTCTAGCCCCATTGACTCCCATTCATTTTGCACTCATGGCGAGCGCCCCCCAGTGGAACTCTGGTGGTACTACAACCAAAATTCGGTACAATAGGGCTTAATAGGGAGTGGACAGGCTCTCCGTAGACGGGCTCTGATAATACCATAGATATCATATAAAGGCTAGATGTCTCGTCCGCGCTGCTGGCCAATGGAGCTCGACATCCGCACACGGCGGCCATCTTAAGACAGGGTGCTCGCTCACTCATAACATGGTGCATGTACTTTTAAATAACCATAACTTGCTCAATTTTCTACCGATTTTCAAACGGTTTGGTTTGTTATAAACGTCAGAGATGTAGCTATTATACTGCATACATATGAATAATTATGTTCAAAATGTTTAAGCATTCAGAAGTATAGCCACGTTAATAACGTTTGTAAGAAACCAAACCGTTTGTAAATCCGTCCAGATTTCAGCGAGATAAGAGGATTTGTGTGCGTGCTGCTCACTCACCTTAATTCACAGAGCCCTGTCCTAAGATGGCCGCCGGTGATGCCGGAAGTGACTCCGCCTTAAGACATCTAGCCTTTATATGATATCTATGAATAATACGGTTACTCGGTGTGAATCGTCCGGGCGTAGGACCTCATTAGTATGCCAGTAGTATGCCTGATCTAAATCTGTTCTCGCGATAACTTGTAGCTAACGTGAGCTGTTTTAGTGTTATTATGTGGTAGCTTTATGTAGAATGTTAAATCCCGCTGCTATATGCAAGGTAAGATTAAATTAAATGTTATATTGTATACGTAAATTGTGTATATTCTATAGCTAATATTTAAAACCTCAAGTTGCGTCAATAGCAGGAGAAAGACCGCGAAATTTAAAAATACTACTGTTAATGTGTCACGAAATGTAGTTTTAAGAGTTTTTCAATCGATAATGTAGTTGTTTCAATCTCAAATATGTTGTTTGTTTATACATATAGCGCCTATTTAAAAATTTGATCTGACGTTTTCGGAGATGTGAGATCCAAAGGAATCAACGGGCACTCAAAGCTCATGTATCCCGCCTGGCAGAGCCTTACCACGGCCAGAGCTGCTGAAGTTTGCCGCTTAGTCTAGTGGAGTGGTTAAACATGAGATATAATTCGTCTTGTGTAGGCTATGTCTAACGGACGATCTGTGATATCATTAATCTATTATTTGTTCCCTGGCAAATCGTTTTGGCTGCGGGCAAAGTTTATTTTTATAACTTTATATAACGTTAAAGTATTTAGGCTATTTATCTTTAACGTTGTAGCCTGCTGACTTATGTTTGACTGAATCGTTTAATTACTTTATTTCTTGAATTGTATGGCTACTTATACTTTCATAGTTGCTATTATTGATCAATAAAACTGAAATTTAACAAAAAGAGACAGGGTTGTGTCATTTTATTTTATATAGCCTATGTAAGAATATTTTACATATAATATTTTATATATAATTATGATATCACCAACACAGCATGTATTTTATTTTCATGTATGGGATGGGAAGTATTTCAGAGTATGTTGTCCTGAAAGAAATCAAGCATCACTGACAAAGGCTCAAAAGAGACCATGACTTTCTAAAAGATCTTTTAAATGCAGATTGTTTGTTTGTCTTGCAAGAAAAGGCCACCAGTCTTACAGTCACACAGAGTGACACAGAGTGTGACAGTGAAGGGAGGGCATCCTTTCTCCTTTATAGTCTTGACTCCCAGAATGTAATCTTTCTAGGCAAATTATGGTATTTCAACCATATGTGGAACATTCTTAGAAGTATCCATCATATTGTATCCTTGAGTGGAGGCCCTCCTGTCACGTCCCAACACTCTTTCCCATTCCAATACAATTCGAATTCCATATAAGAATATGGTTTGTGTGTGCTCTTTTACTGTCATATGTTGGTCACACACATCTTACTGTAAGTAAATTTATAAAAAAAAAAAAAAAATAGAGGAGAGAGTAAAAAAAAAAGAGTAAAACTAGAAAAAAATATATATTTTTGTGTGTGTGTTTTCTGTGTATGAATAAAAATGTGCCAAAGTATCCAGTGGTTGTGTCTTTTGTGTTCATCATGTGGAAAGGTTTGTGATGGGGGAACCACAAGCAACATAACTTACCAGTTTTGGAAATGTTGTTTTGAATTTATTGCACCAGTTTGTTAGACTATGTTGTAGTGTGTGTGATTTTGAGGGCTTGTGTGTCCTGTCTGAGGGCAAAGTTTGTTTTTTCAGCAAGAGAAAATGGTTTTGAGTGTAGAGCTTCATTTTGACCTGAAAATAGGATGTTTGGGGAATTGGGTGAGACGTTATGGATTTGTGTTTATAGTTTTGAGAATACGAGGCATAGTTTCAAGAAATGTATTTAAACAATCGAGAAAAACTGTAATACTTTGATTATAATTTTTCTTGTTGTATTTGTATTTCTTTTATGCACCTGTTCTATATATTCTAATGCAAAGATGTGTACATTACAAAAAAAAAAAAAACTATTAGAGATAACGTTTCTTTACCATCTACAATATTTTTGCACACATCGAAAGGACACTATATATATATATGTTACACAGGTTTTTAAAAACAATTTAACGCGACTCATCAATAAAATATTGTCATTTTTAAAGACACTTGAAACTGACCAATGAGAATGCCTTATCACTTTTTTTTTTTTTAAATGCGGGACTATATATACGATTTTCATGTTTCACAGGTCCCTTTCGTCAGAAATTCTACCAAGTATCTCTGCGAAAATTTCATCTTTGTACATCTGAGCATCTCTCTGGACAGTTTCATCTCTGTGACCAAACATTTCTGGACAATTTCATCTCTGCGACCAATACACTTACCTTACTTATTTCAAAAATACAATTTAATTATCAATTTAACTTCATATTAATTATTGTTTTTTCCCCCCCTCATCATCCAACATCTCAGTAAGTATATCCATCACCCTGTGTATTTTAATAATGTTTAATTGTAGTTATATTTTAATATTAGCACAATTATCGGCCTGTAATTTTTTTACCGTTATAGATACTTAAAACTAAGTTCATAATTCATGCATGAGCATGCTTTTCTTTCGGAGAAACTATTTGCAATGTTATAGGCCTCATACAATTTGGACGAAAGTCTTTGTTTCCGAATGAAGAATTAAAAATTAAAGGCCTCAGCTCGTGTAACGTTAACGTTATAGCACTTGCATAAATACATAAAAACGAGTTTGAGCACTTGCGCACAGTTGCATTGAATATATTTATATATTTATATTTTAATAACTCGTGCTATCCAAGTTTTTTTTTTTTTTTTGTCATCCTTTAACTAGCGTTACATTGATCATGCTATTAAAGCAAATGGTTTTAAAACATTTGAGCGCGAAAAGACACACAATCTGGAGATTAAATGTGAAGTTATTAAATTATAAAATATAGTAAAAACGAATAGAAACTTGGGCAGCATTGTATAATAACGTTCAGTTGTAAGTCATTAATAAGTGGTTAGTTAATGATGAACTAATAATTTACAAAACATTCATAAATTATTAGCAAGTGATATACTAACATTTTATGTATGTTTTGTAAATTTCGTTACAAGCCATTTACAAGTGATTAGTAAATGATTAATTATTTATGAAACATTCATAAATGATTAATAAGTGATATGTTCATTATTTATGTATGTTGTGTAGATTCAGTTATAAGTCATTTACAATTGATTAGTTAATGATTAACTAATTATTTACAAAACATGAATATGCGTTTCATAAATGTTCATTGTTACATTTATTTTGCTCACATCAGGTGAACAGTGGTTAAAGACTCCATATGTTTCAGAGAAGACAGCTGTCTATACCCTCACCAGTCAGCACTTACACTGCAGTACACACTACACTACACACTACAAAAGACAGCTGTCTATACCCTCACCAGTCAGCACTTACACTGCAGTACACACTACACTACACACTACAAAAGACAGCTGTCTATACCCTCACCAGTCAGCACTTACACTGCAGTACACACTACACTACACTACACACTACAAAAGACAGCTGTCTATACCCTCACCAGTCAGCACTTACACTGCAGTACACACTACACTACACTACACACTACAAAAGACAGCTGTGTTACACTTACCTGTTACAAATGATCTGTATGTGTATTCAAGGCATTTACAACACTTTCTGCACCCTCTAATTGCTACATACAAAAAAAAAACATTATTTATTGATCATGTATGAAAACGCATATTCATGTTTTGTTAATGATTAGTTAATCATTTACTAATCACTTATAAATGACTTACAACTGAACGTTATTATAAAGTGTTACTGAAACTTGAGTGTTTATGATTGCGATCAATCGCAATTAATCAGAACAAAAGTGTAATTAATCGAGTTAATTTTTTAGATCGATTGACTGCACAATTAATACGTTTAATCAACCTAATATCATTACTTTTGCTTTGCGTTAAAGTTATGTTACAGTTTGCGTTGCATGCTGAGGTGAAGGAGTACATGGAGCGTGGAGTTTACCAAGGGAACGCCGACACCAGACGGAAGAGAATTGTCAGGCGTTCTGCTAAGAAGTTCATTGTGCAGGGGAAGTAGAAAAATATCATTGCCTTTTAATGTGTTATGTATTCTGTGATCTACAGTATCCGCTACGTTTGCTTATGATAAAACAACTAATTTTACATAATATTTTCTTCAATAAATAACATGATTTATATACTGTGTGTTGCGTTCCCTCACATTACCTCTTTATGTCTCTAACACAGGTGGACATCTTTATTACAAGACTGCAGACGGATCAAACCGTCTAGTTGTCATGGATGAGCAACAGAAGGAACGAGTCCTTCGGGACTGTCATGACAGCCCAGCTACTGGTGGACATCAGGGGAGAACAAGGACATGCAATAAGATTGCAAGCGCATACTATTGGCAAGGCATCTTTTCGGACGTCATGAATTGGGTAAGAGAATTGTAGACTCAAATTCCCGAACCACAAGATAGTTTCATACAGCCACTCAAGTGTAAATAATTAACTTATTGGTATGTTATGTAGAGGCCACGACATATTATATTGAGGCCACAAGATCATATTATAATAAATACTTAATGGTGTTAAGTCGTGTCCTCAATATCCTATGTTGAGTTTGAGACCCCTGATGTAGTTGTACAAAGTAATGTGTTTCTGTTGTTTGTAATGTTACAAACGCCTACAAATTTTTTTTTTAGATTGCCCAATGTCCACAGTGTCAGCGTACTGATACTATTAAAACAGTGGCCCCAGTGTTGCACCCTATCAAGGTCACTAAAGCCTGGACTGTAATAGGAATGGATTTGATGGGACCATTTCCAACCAGTCCTCAGGGGAACATTTATGTCCTCACAATGACTGACCTCTTCTCCAAATGGGTTTTCGCCAAATCCCTGAAGTGTAAGACCGCAGTTGAGGTGGCTACAGGGGTCTTACAAGCATTTAATGCATATGGAATAGTTGAAAGAATAATCACAGACCAGGGGAGGGAGTTTGTGAACCAGGTTATTATTATTTAGTTAAGAAGATTTTATTATTACATTTTTAGGCTATATGTTATAAGAATCTACCATGTCTTGCATACCTTTTTGATAACAGCTAAATGAGGACATATTTAAGGAATTGGGTGTGAAGCAGTGTGTCACATCAGCTTACCACCCTCAGTCAAATGGACAGGATGAGAAGACAAATCAGACTATAAAGAGGTCATTGTCAAAGTACTGCAATGACATGCAGAATGACTGGGACGAAAAACTTGAGGATGTGGTGCATGCCATCAACACCTCAAAGCAGGTGATTGGAACTGCTTAAAAAATAAATGATTATATGCAATTGATTATGTAAATGTCATTTGTTGAAACACTTTTTTTTAGGGCTCTACAAAGTATACACCATTCTTTTTGATGTTTCACCGGCACCCAGTCACGCCAGAGCTTCTAAACACAAAGGTAGTATCTGAGACAGATTGCTTTGTAGCAGAGGATCCGAATATTGTAATGCCCACACGGATAGTAGAGGTGACAGCAGTACAGGAAAAGGTGATTGTCTGTAGTATGAACTATAATTAAGTAATAATTCACATTATTTAAGGTATTCTATTAAGTCTGTTTAATATACATTATTTTCATAAGGTGCGGGGTCACATTGAAAAAGCACAGGGGAAGCAAAAGGCGGAGTACGAGTCCCGGAAAAGAAAAAATGTGAAATCATTTCACATCCACGAAGGAGAGGAGGTACTCAAAGCAAACAAAAGAAAAGAGGGACGCAAAGGTGTACGTTTAGAGGGGAACTGGACAGGCCCTTTTGTAGTCAAAGACATTACCGAAAAAGGGGTTGCTACACTTGCAGACAAATCAGGCAACATTCTCCGCCAGAAAACCAATGTGTCCCAACTCAAACCATTCCTGCGGCGTGACATTAACCTGAATGGTGAGTAAGGCAGTACATTACAGTAGATGGTCCACTTTTTGAAGTTAATGTTTATGGCAAATTTAAAATATTACATATACAACCTTTTTCAGTGAATATTCATGATGACCATGATTCTTACTGCCTGAAGACAGACATGGCAGGAGGTGATGCATCACACCCAGGTATGCTTCATTTGATTTGCTTTAAAAAAAGTCGAATAAGTAACTTTGACAAAGATTTGTGACTGATCCAAAAGTGTTTACAGAAATTGAAAAAAAAAATCAGTTTTCAGTGGATCGCTTTCCCATCTTGGAGCTAGAAGAGGTAAGATGTCAAATAAATGGAAGTCTGTTATATATTATATAATATTATATATGTAAGACAATTACAAAGCATTTTTTTTTCTAGGAAATGTATATGAGAATTTTGAGTGAGGAAACCGACAGAAAGCGGCCACTCATTCAGTTTCCGAGATGCCAGGCTGAAGATTTCGAGACACTGTGTCCACAGAAGAAAAGTTTCCCATGGCTGAATGACGACGTTAGAATTTTAATTTGATAACATTTTTGAGACATATTTGTAATAGCTCTAATTAGTCCCGGTTTCCAGAAAACGTCCAAACAAAAAGCTGCAAAAAGGGCCAAATTTCATCCCAAAATTTCACTGTATGCGAGTCTCTATTTGCCCCAATGGAATAAATGCTTTGTGGAATCTCCATATCTCAGCTCTGGAAGGCTCTAGAGCCTCCAATCATGCACTCCTGTCTGCGCCTCAGCACCCTCTATCCGAATCCAAAGTTTCAAGAAGATCAGATAAACTTTATTTTTCGACCCAAAATATCTATAAGGGTATATACATCTATAAACCTTATAGTTTTTTTGGGTCGAAAAATAAAGTTTCTCGGATATTCTCGAAACTGCGGATTCTGTTAGAGGGTGCTGAGACATAGACATGAATGCATGATTGGAGAAATTTTGGGACTCAAGCGAGCCCTCCATATGCGTCCAATGGCAGCTTATTTGTATGGTCGTTTGTACACGAACCTCCTATATGAATACTTCTTATATTATTCAACAACATTTTATTGAAATCTACTATTTCTTTTAGATTCTTGACACAAGGATTGCACAGCTCTGTAAAGCACATGGTGGAACTGCTTTACAGGTGCACACGTTCGTGCTCTGGTGGCGATCCTACACTATCAGGAAACATGTGGCTGACAGTCAAATTTCTTGTCTGAAGGTAAATCAAAATCTATTAATTAAATTTCAGTGGCAGGGGACACATTTACTTACTAATTTACTTATAAATATTTTAAAGGACCTTGATGAGAATGACACAGTCCTTATTCCAAGAATTGTTGGTGGACAGAGCCCCGAAAAGGGAAATCACTTCATTTTGTGGGTATGTGTGGATTACAAAATACATTTTTACTCAACAGTTGTTATTCTGGTTAAAGCGGTTTCTGTTTATGTTGTAAAGGTCTTGGATGGTTTGCTGAATCGTATTCGAGTTTACGACCCCAGTGACAACTACAAGTCAATTTCTGCGATGGACCTGGCTATACTTTGGTATTATGTGCTTTGTAAATGTTAAAATTGTGATCTTTATTTACTTATGTACATTTATTAATTTCTTTTTTCTTTTGTACAAAAGCAATGCCTTCCGAAATACTTGGGACTTGGGAAAATGGACTGTTGAGTACCCAGAACAGTGGAGGCTGGCTGACTCTAACAACTGTGGGGTTTTGGTTTGTACAGTAAGTTAAATAAATGCTTTTATTTATTTATTTTATTTTAGTTTTATCTACATTACTTTAACAACTGTGTTTATTGCATTAGATGGCAGAAATGGAGGTGAGGGACAAATGGACCTCTATGAAAAACGAGGTGATACAGGGAGACGATCTGTGGCATCTGAGAAGATATCACGCATCATCAATGGCAGCATATGCTGTTCAGCATATGACGTATAAAAGGTATGTGTAAAATGTGTGTCCTCATTCATACAAATCAACTTAAAAGTTTAATAAATCAAGTAGATCGATGATTTTGAAAATATAGGACAGTCGAGGAGGTGGAAAAAAAAGGAATTTGTTCTCTTGTCAGTGATACTGAAATTCAGGTACATATAAGACTTTACAAAATTTAAAATGGCTAGATATTGTTTGCTATACAAAATATTTTTTTCAGGAGTTGTTTCAAGGAATTGTGAAAGGCTCACTGAAACCCACGTGGAACAAATGGTGGCAAATGAAGACTGGGATAATGGCAAAACCTAAGAGCTTTCATCCAGCCTTGTCAGCACATGTTGAGGAACTTCTAGGACACATCGACAACATTGTGTTTGAGCAAAAGAAGGACAAAAAGCTTGAACATATCGACCTTGTAATGTGTGAACTGATTCCTGAGGTAAGCATTGATGAGAAACTGATGGCTGATTTTTATATGTTTTGGTGAACTAACTCATTAAGTAATTTTTTTTTTTTTAATCTTTTGTTGTACAGATCAGCCTTATAATACTGAGACGAACGGAAGGTTTCAGTCACTTTTGGGCTGATTTATCTTATCTTGTGGAGTGTGTCATTAAAATAGCCTTTTAATGTCACAACATCCCAGGTTCAACGAGCTAACTACGTTCTGCTGCGTTGCACCTTTGGGCTTGCATATCAAAGTAAAAACAGTGAGTGATGTTCCATAGCACTAAAGACTTTGCAAGTGTGCAGTTGCACATGACGTGTTGCAGCATGTTTGTGTGTTTTTGCAGAGTTCCCTCAAGCCAGTCCATGACACCTAGTCCACCCTCCTCGCCTACCAGGTCACGACCCCACCATCTAAAGGGGAAATTGACTGACTGCATCATCTAGGCCTTAGGATGGTTCCACAAAGAATTGACTGCACATACAACATGAATTTACTTCGTTCAAACCAAAGATTTGACTTTTCATACAGCAAAAGACACTGCATCTATTTGTGTCTCATTAGCTCTCAAAAAACTTTAACCTTACAGTTCATTAAATATTTTACACAGGTAACTCAACATTAATTTTTTTTAAATCTTCACAATGTATAGCCAGAGGACTATCACAAAAGTATTTAGAAAAGTAAAGACATAGCATGTCTGTTTAAAGCTGCTTTGTATTGTTGTGTATTTTAAAAAGCTCTATAAATGTCCTAAAACGATGTGCATTTTGCTTGTAGTTTTGTGTCAATAAAAATGTAATATATTACATCTAATAATTCAGTTGAATTCATTATGTATTGTATTGTGTAATTTAATTAAATTTTTATATAAGTTTTGGTTCTCTAATTTTATTACATTAAATGTTATTGTGTTGTATGATGTTCTGTATTAAGAATTAATTATGACATAAATCATATGCATTAGTACACAAATTACATGCTTGTAATAAAAAAAGCATATTATGCCTATTGCTTAATAACAAATAACTGCGTCACAAAACATACTTATAAATGTTATTTCTTTAAAATAAAAGATTATTATATGAATTAAGGGGTTTGATTAATTACATTAAGATTGTGATTCCATAATTGTATTACAGTGTTCTTTAGTCAAGGCTAGACAACCAATTAATATTTATACCCACAAAACATAGCTAGCATTTAATATACATATATATGTTAATATATATGTTAATAAGAAAAACAGTAATATACACAAATAAACATCTTATGGCTCTTTTAATAAATAAAAGTGTACCTGTAACATATTGCGCTGATTATTGCGATAAAAAATAATGACATAATTATAATTGCATTACGAATGGCTGTGAATACGGTAAGGCAGTATCAGTGCAGTATAAGCTCACAGCACGATCATCGGATAACGTTAGCTGTATGCTATGCTACTATCTAGCTAACTAAAAAACACACTAACAACGAGAAATGTTTAATTTCACAATCTAAAGCTTCGGTTAAATACTAGTATATGAAACGTATAATTTAAAATACATTAATGACTCGTTATAACGTAGTACAAACGTCTTCTATAATAAAATGATTTTGTATGATTTGTAACCAGGCACTAGAGCGATTACCCATAAAACGGGCTTTGCGCCAATCAGATTGCTTGGGTCCTACGCCCGGACTATTCACACCGGAGTAACCGTAATATTCACCACACCGGCTGCCATGTTTACATCACCATAGATACCACCATCACCACAAAGCTCCTCCCTCCCGCACGCAATGGGTTGTGGGCAATATTAGCCGTTAGAGTGTGCATTGATCTGCACTTCGAATTCTAACCGGAAATAGTAGACCATCCGGGTATCTTTGGAATACTCTTTTCAACATACTACGATTTGGGACGTACTAATTCTAGTTTCGCATACTATTTAGGACGGATAGTATGCGAATTGGGACTCAGCATACTGCTGAGTTCAGCCAGAGAATGTCTAATAGGAAGAGAATTGGCACTCTCTGCTTACTTCCGGTTTCTGGACTGGCTGCAGTAACACGTCTCTGTCCATGCGGGGGCGCTCGCAGGCGAGTGCAGAATGAATGGAGGTCTATGGCGAAAACCCCTCAAAATCCACTTTTCTCAGGATATAATTTTTTGTCTAGTAATTTGAATGTTGTATTCGAAAGGAGATGCAAAGAAATTACACATTGCTGGGTGTTAGATTTTTTAGAGCCACTTATTTGGTTTAAAAAGTCTTTTAAAATGTCAATGACGTCAGAATGCTGACGTCATTAGCAGAATGCTAGCGTGTTATGGGCAACAACAACTCAACCTGTAAGAAATCGAAAAGAAATAAGTACTCGTTCATTCAACTTTCGACCTATAACCCATGTTGAACTTGCAAAACCTACAATAAAATCTGAGATTTCTCGACGGCAATCGGGTGAAAGAGACACATTTAGCCGTCTAGCCCCATAGACTCCCATTCAGTCTGCACTCGCCCGCGATCACCTCCAGTGGAATTCTAATGGAACTGCAACCAAGATCTATACAATGGGGCTAATAGGAAGTGCCAAGGCTCTCCGTAGACGGGCTCTGGTTCAGCTCAAACCCTGACAAAACATACTTGAAAACTACATCACGGTGTTCAGAATTAATTGGGATTTTTTTTTTTTCAGAATTAATTGAAAATCACGGACAGATAAATTAAAATCTTTGTAAGACACAGATAGTAAAAATAAGCTGTCATTTCTATTTTCAAGATATCTGAAATACTAAGCTTTTAACCAAACCTTTTATGTAGGATTTTCAAAGGCAGTTTCACAGACCCCCTCCACCCAAACTGTAAAAACTGTAATTAGGGTCAATTTGACCGCCTCCATAAAGAGCATACCCAGAAATCAAACAGTGCAGGAGGGTTAAAATCAGCCATAGATGCTTTGACTAAAGCATTTGTTGATTAAAACAATGTTTTAAAATGTACTTTAAAGTTTCTTGAAACTGACTCTCTTAAACCACTCTTAAATGGCTTTTATTAATTTATTAATGAAATAAAAGGCCATTTAAGTGTAGGCTACTTGAAGAGAGCACACTCTCATGACAATGTTTCTTAACACACTTAAGTACACTTTGATTAATGTGAAATTAAAAGTTTAAGGATATTTCAAATCATTCTGTTTAGAAACCGTTCATGTTTTATAGTACACTTACTTTGATGTGTAATATACTAAAGCACATGTAAAGTACTTTTTAATTTTAAATGTAGTCTGTATTTGATATAGGCTGCTTTAAGTAATATATTTTAAATGTACTAGATTGCAATAACATCATCGTTACAAATGTGTATTTACAAATATATTTAAATCTGTAACTGAATCGAATTGCAAGCTTGTGAATCGAAATCGAAACGAATCGTGAGATGTGTGTCAATAATACCCAGCACTACTAATAGTTACACGTATAGGTTGCTACTTTGCATCACGTGTTAATAACAGTGATTTGTCTTGGCAAACACTGTAGATGAAGGCGGGACGCTGCGCGCGCATGTGTTCAACAATGAGACACGAGCCTCGCGCTGCTAACTGACCCAAACAACCGAGACAAACTAGCGAACCAGCCATCGCTCAGATCAGCTTATATATAAACTAACACACACACACGTTTAAATGGGTGATGAACTGAGAAATCAAAGTTTCCTTGAGCTTTTGACATATAAGAGATCATCATACTATAATAATATCCTGTAAGTTTCAGAACTGAAAACTACCTTGTTAGTCCAATAAAAGCTTTTATAGACATCAGGCTCAGCAAACGACTCGTTTTTCAAAGTGGGGAACTATGACGTCAAAGAGGATAAAACACCGCCTCCACAAAAGAAGATCAACGCCTACTTTAACAAGGCCTGTTTAGCCCCGCCCACCGATTCGCCCTAACATGCTAAATAACATACATGATAATTGCTACCGGATCGAGCTACTTACAGAAGGGGTGACACTCTAAAACATCAAGAGTGCAAAAAAGACACCCCCCCCCCCCCACACACACACCTACACACACAAACACACACACACACAGAGAGAAATGAACTGGTAAGACTGAAACAGCACATTTTGCCCCAAACTATATAAAAATTATATAATCATAATAACTCCAAAACTATAGCAAGGAGAGTCAAAAGGTAGGTATCGTTTGAAAGAACTCTTTTTAAATTTTTTGAAAATATAAATTACATTACATTTGGACATTGTCCTGCCAAGAAACGGCGGATAAAAGACAATATATATATATAATTTTTATTATGATTTTGCATATCTTTATTATTTGTCATGGAATAAATTAGGAAGGAAATAAGGTAGGAGGAAAATTCTTTTTTAGTGAAGTCCCCCTACATGTTAGCTGCATCTGGATAAAAAATTTATAATTTTTGGATAAAGGAATCAAAAGTTACAGCATTTGGAAAAGAGACAGCCTTTTTGTACAGTCTTTGACACCCCCTCATGGGCAATTTTTTCTCCATGAAGAATATCTTGTCATAAAAGCAATAGATTATGTTAATTTTGGGCTCATTTTAATTGTAATAATATGCTGTAAAAAATGAAGTGCCATTTTCAATTATCTGAGAATGTTTCATGAGCTGTATGATGTTTTTGACACATTGCAGTACATTATTTTATAGATTATGAAAAAAAAGAAATTCTATTTATGAGCAAATTACTCAGCAATACTTAAGAGTTTTTCAAAGTGGATACATTCACTGTAAAGTTCAGCCTCTAAGCTTTCAAATGACATCAACTTTGTGTTAATCAAGGCAAGATTTTTGAAAAATATGGTAATGAATATTTTCGCAGCTAGGTGGCGCCTGCTGGCGGTACACTTGGTTTTAGAGGGATTACTCAGCACTCGTTAGGAATTAATAAATGTAATTAGATGCATTAAAAAGCTGAGATCCTAAGCTTTAAAATGATATATAATTTCTGTTGTTCCATTCAGTGGTTGATTAGTAATAAATTGTTTTCTTTCCGAATGGGAATAAATCAAATAAATAAATAAAAAAGCTATAGGCCGCCTATAGGCGGTTATAGGACATGACACAAATTTATCAATTTTGAGGCCACTAGGTGGCGCTCTTCTCACTTGAAAATTTTTTTTTTTTAGGCCTGCACTCTAATTTGATGTGAAATGTTGCATTTATTGAAAAATAAAATAAAATAAATAAAATAAATATATATATATTAATTCTAATGGAAAAAATAGCTAATAAAAATTATATAATTAATGCAAACTATCATAAAAAATTCTAAAAATTCTAAATAATAATCAGAAAACATTATAGAACAAAAATATATTTGATTGGTTATCCTGGGAAAAAGTAAAGTAAGATTTTAAGGCTTCGCCCGTTTTCGGCGGGAGGAAGCTAAGGTGTGACTATTATACGAAGAAGCCCAGAGGGTTAAATGGGTGATGAACTGAGAAATCAAAGTTTCCTTGAGCTTTTGACATATAAGAGATCATCATACTATAATAATATCCTGTAAGTTTCAGAACTGAAAACTACCTTGTTAGTCCAATAAAAGCTTTTATAGACATCAGGCTCAGCAAACGACTCGTTTTTCAAAGTGGGGAACTATGACGTCAAAGAGGATAAAACACCGCCTCCACAAAAGAAGATCAACGCCTACTTTAACAAGGCCTGTTTAGCCCCGCCCACCGATTCGCCCTAACATGCTAAATAACATACATGATAATTGCTACCGGATCGAGCTACTTACAAGCAATAAACATGCTGTTTACTAAATATTGTGCAGTGCCTGGTTGTGGAAGAAGACAGTCTGCATAAGCTTCCTTCGGATTCCAGCATGGTTAAACTTTATTAAATCAGTCAATCACAATTTCCCGACACGGATCTGCCAGCAACATGTAAGTAACCATGTGTATTCTATAATGCCTGATCTGCGATCAGTGATTTCGGTGTAATTATTCAAGTTCCGATATTACTCTTAAAATCGTTCAATACTGTTTATGCATCAGTGACTAAACGATCAACTTCACATAATTTCTCGTAGTATTATGAAAATAATCTTTTTTTAAACTGTTATTAAATTATATAGCCTACAGAAAGCGATCAAAGAACGATCCCTTTCGCCCAAGCTGTCAATCAAACAGCACAGCGCGAGCCGCGAGAGCTTATCTGGACACCAAACTCGTGATGAAATAATGACACTGTTACACTACACAACGAAGCTCTTACTGTGTATTCACATCGTGTTTGCATTGTGATTTGGTGTAAGCATTTGTGAGAGTGCAAAAATTGCGTTGCAATGATAAGATCTTTATTCACGCGATCAACAGACTGTCTGTCATCTGCTCAGTCAGTGCTCGTCATGCTGCAACCTTTCATGCGATGTAATAGATTTAAATATAATGCTTTAAACGATACTTTTCACGATTTGTTAATCTCGATAGCTGTAATAGTAAAAACGTAGTAAAAGTTTTCGAGAGAGTTCCTGTAATACTAGCTATTTCATATGCAAGCATGTCAGCCAATCACAGCAGTGGGCGTTTGCACTGCAGTCTCACAGCAGACACGCCCCTTAAAACAGAGCGTTCAAATCTGAGGCAGAAATCAGGCTTGGAAAAATGGCTTTTATTTATAAATTATGTCAATTTTTGATGTAAAAATCATACTAACATTATAAGGGCACCCCAGGCAACATTATAAAATAATAAAACAATCCAGTTCATGACCCCTTTAAGTCGTTTAGTGGCCTACAGAGTTGTGTGTGTGTGTGTATTAAATGAATCGCGGCCGCTGTTTAGCCGTCATCTCACATCATCCCAGCGTACATTACAGCGCTTCTCATCCAGAGCCAAGTTCCGGTCCCGGCCCATTAACTCATCGAGTAACTGGGCTGCGGAAAGCATCGTGCCTCGGCTCTAGTTCTGGTCCACTAGAAGAGATGTGTATTATTCATTTACAGGATAACGTGCGCCGGCCGCGTCCCCTGCCCTCTGATCTCCACAACAAAATGGCAGATCAGCAGCACGCAGCGGATGTTACCCATAATCCACCGCGAGGAACAGTCGTTACTGCGCTATACATACAACCGGCGTAGCGTCATAGAACGTCTCTGAAAAGGTTCACGCCCACTTTTAGGGGAAAACAAACCGGCGAGCGCCATACACAGTATCGGATTGAGGACGTGTACTAACCCTTACAAACATGTAATTTGTATTTAAACATTTTTTTTAACACAATAGGCTACCCCTATTATGTATTTGTATTTAATTAAATTTTTCCACACAGTATTTTGTATTTTTATTTTATTTTAAATACATTTCCATGTATTTATGCCCATCTCTGCCTGCCATTATCATCAATATCTTGCTGTTATGGAAATATCATGAATTACGGATGATGCTATCGAAAGCTAAATCAGGCTAGTTGTATGGCTGGATAGAAAAGTGCACTCAGTAGCTACTCTAAATATAAAGACATAATATTATACATTTAAAGATGTTTACTTCTTAAAACCGAAGTAAAATCATTCACTGGCTACCTGGGGCCTGTTTCAATAAGGAGGTTCAACCAACTCTGAGTTAAAACTTGAACTCTGAGTTGACTTACCCTGAGATGGGAAACTCTGAGTTTTTGGTTTCAGAACAGCTGAAATGAGTTAGTTCAATCAACTCTGAGTTGACCTACTCTGAGTTAAGCGCGTGCACCACAACTATAAAAAGCCATTATCAATGGAGCGCAGATATTATGAGTCACCATGGCAACAGTGCCAGACAACAAGAGGTCTGCATATTTCTTACCAGCAGAACTGGATGAGCTTCTGCAAGCATATGGAGAGTACGAACATTATTTCGTTTATAAGTTATAAGTTTACATTTTAATTACTGTTATACAGTGATGGGTGTAATTAATTACCAAGTAATCTAAATACTGTAATTTAATTAAAGGGATTACTCTTAATTCTTCTGTAATTTAAAATTAAATCTGATGTAATTGTATTAGACTATAGAACAATTCTGTATAGGCTATTTTACATACATTTTTAAAAGGTATATTTTTAATGTAACCTTCTCCCTCTACACACTTTGGTCAATTCAAGAATAATTCATGCAATTGTATATTGTTTATTTGAAAGCATTAAAAGTGCTGTTTCTTGTCTCTCCTTGTATTGTTCAAGTGGTTGAGGTTGACATGGGATTTAGTAATTAATAAGTAAACCAATAATTTCTAAAGATAGTCATTATTACATTAATCTAATTACACTGTTGAAGGTGTCATTTGTACTTAGTAATACAAGTAACTTACCCAACTGTTATAATATCTGAGGTGAAACTGGAAGAACAGTATGTTATTCAACCTAATTTTAATTTTCATGTAGGTGCAATCCTGCAGGCATTAGAAGAACATGGCAGCAGCTGAAAATTAAATATAAAAACATAATTCAGTCAAGTAAGGCTTGAGCATATCATGGGTGTAGGCTACCTGACTTTACAAACATGTGACATATTAAATAACTAAAGCATCCAGTGTCTAGCAGTGCAGCAGCATTTGTGGCTGAGGGAATTCCTGGAGGGACTTCAGAGCCAGTCCCAAAGATCCAAGGGCCTTCATAAAATGTAAGAGGTTTACATATGTGTTATTTTTTATATAGGCTATTTTTTATATTTCCATATATTTTACTTTGGGTTAGGATTTTTGTTGATCTCAATAGATTCTGATGGTAATATCTGTCTTTTGGAGCCTCCTGTCCCAACAGAACCCCAGGCAGTTGAAAGTAGCCTACTTAATACACCAGAAATTATGACAAATAGTGTTATAAAGTGCACTCAACCAAATGCTCATCACATGGGGATAAAGAGTTTCTGCTGCCACAGAGAGGCCTACAGAGGTAATGTTAATATTATGTGTCTACACATCAAACAAGCTACACATTCACATTTTTATGTGGAGTAGCCTATAGAATCTAAGTTTAAATCTAAGTATAAATGGGTATTCTTATCTCTCCCCGCGCCCTCAGAGTGTGAAAGAACAGCAGGAGGACGGTCCATCAACTTCTGTTGCACAGATCAACACAGTTCAGTGATTTCCAGTAAATGCCACAGTTTAATTCTGTATAATTTGTTTAGAACTACATTATGTAACTCTAATCTACTACTGTATTTTCAGTTGCCAGTTAAGGAGTTATATAGACTTCATTTTATAAAAAAAAAACAACAACAAAAAAACAGCATGTAAAAAATAGCAATCTTTTATTTATTAATAAAATATTAATTTTATTAATAAAAAGGTACTGAAAGAATGAATGAGGTGTTTAAACACCACTTCCTCTTTAAAAAATGGGAGGAGACCGAAAGAAACTCTGGGTTTACTGAAGAAAACCTGCTCCCGACCAGGTTAGGTTCACAGAGTAAGTTACCATGGTAACTGACTCTGAGTATAAGTTACCTCTCTTTCAGAAACGGGCTTGACTTACTCTGCTTTCTCAGGTTTAACATACCTCCCATTCTGAAACAGAAAACTCAGAGTTTCCCTCATTTCAGAGTTAACATACTCAGAGTTTTCACTTAACCTCCTTTCTAAAACAGGCCCCTGGTGACTCGATGAGGTACGAGTAAATGTCCGGGTAAGACACTTCTGGCCACTGGGTGGGGTTGTTAGACCAATTTGACGCTGGTAGGGACATGTTTTTAAGTTGCCCAAATTAAGTTTATAAATGTATCGTTCACACTCTATGGAAGGCAGGGTGGACATATAATTACTCGACATATTTCATCTAAGTGATTTCTGAAGTTATACACGTCTGCCGTCTGTGTACGGACGTTGTTTTGTGCCGCTATTTTGTATTGAAGTCTATGGGAAGTCTGGTTTGTTTTCCCCTAAAAAGGGGCGGTTACGAAATTTACAGTTAAGTTCCCGGATGTGCCGGTTGTATGTATCTAGCGTTCGTGATGACGACACAAAATCATGCATAGAAAAAAAATATATATCCTGGCCAGAAAAAAAAAAAAAAAAAAAAAACCACAGATTTCTATATAGTGAATTTATTTTTTTGATTGTCATAGTATACATTACAGTTCAAAAGTTTTGGTAAAGAAAAGAGTATTACTCACAAAGTGCATTTATAACTTTTTCCAGAATAGATGCATTAAACTGATCAAAACAGACAGCAAAGTCTTTTACAATGTTAGAAAAAAAGTATCGCCGTTTCCACAAAAATATGAAGTAACGTGACTGTTATAATAAATGTTTCTTGATCATCAAATCATCATAGTATAATGATTTCTGAAGGATCATCTGAAGACTGGAGTAATGATGCTGAATATTCAGCACTGATCACAGGAATAAATTACATTTTACAGTATATTCACATAGAAAACAGTTACTTTAAATTGTAATAATATTTCACAATAGCCTATAAGCAAAATGTAATTTCTTATTTTCACTTTCGTTTTGGAGTGAAAATCTTTTGTGAGATTCACCCAGTTCCTTGAATTTAACTTATATTTATGTATTATACACAAGAATTATATGCATTAAAACAAGTTCAAGTTTCATGAACATCAGCTCTGCTCGTCTTCCTCACAGAATCAACAGTCAAATATATAATAACATATTTACACAAAGAACCAACAAAAACTCAGAAAACATCCTGCTGATATTCTTAATATGATCAACAAGATCTTCAAACCAACATCAACAAACATTCAGACATAACAACACACACACAACAGGACAGTGAGTTTATACACTGATCACAGAAAACACACACGAGAGAAGAAACAACAACAGCAACACTGTTTTTATTGTGTCTGTTAGTTAGAGTGTGTGTGTGTGTGTGTTTATTGTGTCTGTTAGTTATTTTCCATGATTTTATAGTTAGAACTGTTGTCTGTTTAATTTGTAGAGTGTTAGGAAATGGGTGTCCCTCTAAACCACAGTGGTTACACGCTGTCCTCCTAAACCATACCTGTCTGTGTCTGTCTACTCGAGAACCAGTTCTTTGTGTTTTGACAGCCAAAGAACCGGTTCTCGGCCAGGAAAATTGGTTCCAAAGCGGCACCAGCTCTTTGCTGGACTAGAACCGTTCTTTTACCACGTCATGCTTACGTCGGGGGCTGGGGGCGGCGTTATTGTCGAACTTCTTCTCGAATGTAACCTCCGTCTATAGTAATTCAGACGAGCAGCACAAATGTGTTCTAAACGTCTTCTTCTGACCGAAACATTTGCAGAAAGACAGTGTAATTGTTATGCTTGTAGTTGGCGCAAGCGTTTCTGGGAAAACTAAGACGTATAACAACGTACACAGTGACGTAACGACGTTGTTCGCTGGGCTCTCTAGTCAGTGAAAAAACAAACAGGTTCTGAGAAGGTTTGCAAGTTGAACCAACTTTGAACCAGCACCAGTTCCGAACCAGTTCTTTTTTGGTGGAAAAGGGGTCACAGAGACACTGAAGAGTTATAATTATTAAGTCTAAATCCAGCATAAAGTGATTCAGTGAATGTGTGTGTGAATGTGTGTAAGTGTGTGAGTGTGTGTGTGTCAGAGACGCTGTAGAAGGACAGAGTGCCGGCCGACACGTCCACACACACTCCTACTCTCTTACAGGATCCTGAACCAGCAGAAACAGCAGTGGACTTCTTATTGTGCCAGACAGTGAATCTGTGATCAGAGCAGAACAGATTCCAGGACTTCTCATTCTGTCCAAACCTACAGTCATCACTCCCTCCTTTCCTCTTGATTCCTTTATATGACACTGATATTTCAATATTAAATCCACTCCATTCAGCCTCCCAGTAACAGCGTCCAGTCAGACTCTCTCGACACAGAACCTGATGATAATCATCAAATCTCTCTGGATGATCAGGATACGACTGATTCTCTTTCACGTGCGTCACCTTTCTGTTCTCCTCTGACAGAACGAAGTGAGTGTTTGCTGTGTTTGGATCCAGTGTCAGATTACAGGCATCTGAAAACATAAACACACATTACACCACCAACATTCACAACTAAAAAAATGCATTTCCGGGGGAACTGCAAAGTGTGCTTGCTCGGGTGCGGTTCACTGGTTAGCAGGTAGTGGATAAGGGTGCGTTGAAGTTTGCTTGATCTGAGAATTTCAACAATAGTACTTTTTTCAAGATTGTGCAAAAAGGTGAAAATTCATGTGCATTAAGAGACATGTCTGCAATGTAGACTAGTGCCAATGGCATTGTTTATGTGGCTTGGTTGTTGGTTTTGAAATAATTGGTTATGAATATACAGCAGAGAGTGGGAGTGTTTTGGGTGATGAAATAGTATTGAAAATAAGTTGACAGTCTTCATTTACTGTATCCAATAAGCCAATACAAAACTCACCCAGCTGTTCTGTGGTTGTGTGTTCCCTTTGATTAGTAACAAATTTACTATATCTCAAATTAAGGTCTACCGTAATTAGCGATGCTTTGATTGCTGCTGTCAAGATGGTTGTCATCACCTACACAGAAACGCTGATTTTTATAGCCTACCGTCAGTCCTCATATTGTAATTAAATGAAAAACGCTATCAGTTTCACTATTAGTTTATTCTAGCCATGCAATCGCAACAACATGGATAACGCTGTTTGGCCTTGCCTAACTTTACATGACATATGCGCCATATGCTAGAGTTACACATCCCGTTGCCATTTCAGGGCTTGAATTTCGGTGCGGGAATGTGGGGATTGCGCATAATTTAAACCATTCCCGCAAGGTTAGCTTTTATAGTGCGAGAAATTCCCGCACAAATATATTCGCTTCATCTCAGAACAAATGATTAAAAAATAAATTCACAGATGCAAGAAAAAAGATGTCAAACTGTCTTTTATTTTCAAATTTAATTCCTCAATCAGCGCTGGACCGGCATTTTCTGTCTTCCGCTGAGCCCTGGCCGTAGACAGATCATATGTTTTACCCTGTCAATGCAGTGGTCTGCGTTGCGCTGATCTTATTCACACTATCGAGTGTAGGTGCAGCATTCTAACATTGAGTCATAATGAGCTGTTTGTGAAGAAATGATCCGCTTCCAAATTATGTCATTTTAATCACTAAATTGAAACATTAAAAAACAATTTGCTCTTTATGGTGTGCGAGTGATAGAGCGCGGCAGCAACGAACCAACTGATCAGTTTGCAGCGTAACATCAACATTGAATGTTCAGCCGAACAGCTGATCATAGCTGTACAGGGCGCCTTATTATTTTTCATCTGCATAAATATATCTAGTAGTAAAGCTAATGCAAGGGCTAGAAATCAATTAATCTTTTGCTGATACTTCCTTGTCATCATGGAGAGCGCAGTTCATGGTTGCATATCAACGACAGACGCACGGGACAGCAAGCGCTTGTGGAAAGGAGACAGCGGCGCGCTCGCGCTTTCCACTTGTTTTTACACATCTAATGTGCGTTCCATTCGACAGGGTCCATATGCAGTGTTCACTGCTCCCCTACTCCCTGAGCACGGTAAATCAGTTGAAGTGGACTTCACTGACAATAACCGCTCATTTGAAACGCCCTGCAAACGTCATCAAAGAAAGTCAACGACGGGGTCGCGCAGATTATGATATAACATAAATATATATAGGACTACATTCATATTTTAATTTTTATTATTATATGATATATTTACAATTATATTGCACTATTTTACAACTACCTAAAATAAAATCACAAACTAGCTAAGCTGGCTGCATTCACTGAGGTAAATTATAATCATCAAAAGTAGTATATGTAATATTCACAACAATAACCGTTAAAATACTGTCATTTGTATAACAATGGCGAAATGTATGAATACTTACACACATACGTAAACTCCTCCATCGTTAGTTATGACCGTTCTGAATGGTGATGACGTGGTGCGCGAAATGACAGTTGGGTGATCATCGCTCTCCACTTCCTGTGAAGTGATGTATCGATGTTCCCTTATTCCCTATGCCGTGCGCAGTGCCCTTCGAACTGAACATGTTCGCTCCCCTCGGATTAGAATCTCACTTAAAATGGCGGAAAACCCTGTGAAGTCCACTTCGCAGTCCACAACGCACCTCTAGAGCGACGTTGTTGATTATTTGAGCATGTGACTGCGCATTTCTCTTTGTTTTCTATTGTTATGCGCAGCATATTTCCCGTGCGCACAAACACAGCCACAGACAATTATGTGTATGTTCGGTTAGCGAAGAAGAGCATGATATATTTTGTATAAAGGTTTTTTTTTTTTTTTGTTATTAACTGTTTTGAGAACTAGAAATGCACAATTCATGCATACAAATCTGTATATATTAATAAATGAAGATGATTAAATTAGACCGATGCAAAAAAAACGAAATTCAGGCCCTTGCATTTATTAAGACAAACCTAGTAAAAATGAATGCAGTCTATACACTGACTTGGCAGCTCTGTGAAATGTAATACAACAGTGCCACCTACTGTCTAAATGCATTAACATTAAAAGTGTGAGGTGAAACTCTTTTGCATAGACATAGGTAAATAGGTTTGTCAATTAGCCTGAAATAACAAAAAAATAAAATTCAGATCTTGTGCTTCCTCACATTGGAGTCCCGAGTTCATGTACAAAGTTTGGTTTCGATACGTGACAGAGTTCCTGAGATATGGACGACTTCCTGTTTGGCGACTACGCCGCCGATTTCATTTGGCTGTGACGGGCAAACGCTTCCGAAAATCAAAAATCCTTCTAGTAACTTTTGTGAGGCTTGGTCCAAGGATCATGTACGTCCAGTTTCGTGAAGTTCGGACCAAATTTGTGACCTGTGAAACTTTAGTTTCGCTTTCTGTTTAATCCAATATGGCGGACTAACGACATGGACTCGTGATGTCATCTTCGCGAGCAACTTACACCGGTACTGACCGTACGTTTTAAAGTTGGAACGGTGTCTCTGTCTCAAAGGGCCTATGGGTATATAAGGAGCCATGAGTGCAATCTCACATTACGTTACGAAGTGTGTATGTGGTTCTCCTTCGCCTTCTTCAGCAACGAGCGCTCTTCAGTCGTGTTGGTGTGAACTGCCTCCATGGGGGTAGAGTCCCCTCTGCCACACCACAAACTATCTCCTCCTCGAGAGGGGATACTTTGGCTGGTGGCCAGGGTGATCTGTGGGTTACGGTGTGGAATAACCCGACGTGTCTTCCTCGAACCACGCCCCCCTCCTCATCGCAAGCCATAGAGCTTCCAGGTGAGCCTGGTTCCTCTCGGGGACCCAGTGTTTATTTCAGGGCTCCAGCGGATGATGCCATGTCGCTCACAGCATTACAAGGTGGGCTTGATTCTTCTGGACATGAGGATTCGGCTGCGTTGCCTCCCTCGTGAGTGCCAGCATTGTCTGAGTCGGATCCAGAGCTGACGGCCATGCTCGCTCGGGCAGCTGAGAGCATTGGGTTGGAGTGACGTCCGGCGCCATCCACCGAGCACTCAAGGCTGGAAGATTGGTTCCTGGGGGCGGCACGTGCCCAGTGCCTTTCTTCCCGGAGGTGCATCAGGAAGTCACCAGGTTGTGGAAGTTCCCGTTGACTTCTAGCGGCCCGGCGGCTTCCTCCGCCTTCTTTGCCCTTGACGGCGCGGCGGCCAAAGGGTACACTGGGGTTCCCCCGGTGGAGCGATATGTTGCGATGCAGCTTTGCCTGCAGAGCGCCTCCACCTGATGTGGTGAACCTAAGCACCCCTCCAAGGCCTGTAGGTTCTCTGCCACTCTTGTGGCGAAGTGGTCAAGCTCATGCTCTGAAGTGGAACCTCTTCGTCAACCTGGTGTTCTTCTCGCCAAGAAGATCCCAGAAATATCCCATCAGGTCTGTGCAGCGCCTTCTTCCTCCAAGAAGGTTCGGAACGAAGGCTGTCTCCTTCCACCCTGAAGGTTTATGCGGCTGCGATCTCTGCACACCACGACCTTGTGGAGTCTAAAGCCTGGAACAGACCAAACCAACGCCGATGAACTAGCGCTGATGAAAGTTGACTGTGTTGTTAACTTGTGTCGTCTGCGATGGGGGAAAAAAGCTGCACCTGAACACACCGAGAGAACTGACTGTCAGCTGGAATGCGTGTTCTGCGCATGCGTGTAAAAGAGACAACTGTCTGCAGATATATTCATCTATATTCGTCAATCAAAAAGGGAAACTGTCGCTGCAGATACACAAATCGTAAACAAAGCAGTGCGTGCTTACAGTTTTGAATGTCAATCCCGCAAAACACTTTCTGTATTCCACTCCGCACATGTTAATACCGAAATATTCACCAAAGAACATTTAGGTAAGATGGCGTAACATTAGAACAGCCTTCTATCTGTACTGTTTTGGTCATCAGGTTCCTTAGAGGTGTGAGGAGGTTTAATCCTTGTCACCCCCCACCTCGCAGTTGTTCTATCTGTGCTGCAGAGAGCTCCCTTCGAACCATTGCACTCAGTCGAGCTAAAGAACCTCTCTATGAAGACGGCGCTCCTGGTTGCTTTGGCATCCATCAAGAGTAGGGGACCTGCAGGCATTTTCGGCTGACAAAGCGTGCCTGGAATTCGGGCCGGTTAACTTTCACGTGATCTTGAGACCTCGGCCTGGATATGTGCCCAAGGTTCCCACCACTCCCTTCAGGGATTAGACCCAGCCTTGGCACTGCTCTGTCCAGTATGCGCCCTTCATGCTTACGTAGACAGAACGCAGTGTTTCAGGACCTCAGATCAGCTCTTTGTCTGTTACAGTGGGAAGCTGAAGGGAAAGGCTCTCTATAAGCAGAGGTTGTCTCACTGGATAGTGGACACCGTTGTCTTGGCTAACCAGGTGCAGGGCCTGCCATGCCCCCTAGGTGTGAAGGCACACACCACCAGGAGTGTGGCTTCCTCCTGGGCTCTAGCGCATGGCGCCTCGCTAACAGACAACTGTAGAGCTGCAGCCTGGGCAACACCTAACGCCGCCTTCACACTGGCAGTTGAAATCAGCTCTGTAATACGCAATACGCCCCCAGCAGACGTCGTACTACACCGTTGAAAAGTGTAGGAAGCAAGTAGAACAAAAATGGCGGAGAGATTAGAACTATTATTATTATTAATAATATTAGAATTATTTTACTGTCTATGATTAGAACGGTTGATTTTGTCAGTGTCAGAATGTACAATTCTGTATGATCTCTCTGACGTGGGATTATGAATTATATTGAGAACGTTGTACATAGAAAACATAAACCTTGTCAACCTTAGCTGCATTTGCAAAGATTAATATAATATTTAATTATACATTTTAATTGTATTAACTGCCCTAATAACGTTAGAAAATCATGAAAATGAAAACAAATGACATGACAACTTATCATTATAAAATCATTATTTATTTTATTAAAAGTTAAGAATTCAGGTTTGTTTATCAGTACCATAGCAACGCTATTGTCCGCTGGAATTGTCGGATAGGAACCGTCCATAGCCTTTCGCAAGAGTTAAAAATTTTTAATGGATCCGGAAGACCAACTGACACGATTTTTTTCGCACCGCACTCGTTCAGACCCGGTTCAGACCCATTCGCATGCAGTCTGTGAATCTCAATAGGAAATGAATGACTTCCGGTCGTTTCGAAGCCGTATTGGAGCTGATTTCAACTGCCAGTGTGAAGGCGGCATAACACTTTCGCAAGATACTACAATCTCCGTTTAGAGCCAGTGTCCTCCCGTGTACCCGCTTCCCGTAGCCAGTAAGTCGGACCTGCTCTGTGTCAATGTTTGCTGCGCCACTCCACGGACTGGATACAAGCGCTATTTTACTCAGATGAGTTCTCCATAGAGTTCCTCCTGCACTGTTGATGCCGTCAAGTCAAGTCAAGTCAAGTTTATTTATATAGCACTTTTCACAACATAGGTTGTATCAAAGCAGCTTCACAGTATTAAATTAAAACAATACATCAATGTTTGTTTCTAGTGGAACGTCCACGTTTGGTAATGTTGATCAATAGTATCATTGATTGATTAATTAAATTAAATATCCCCAAATATCCCCAACTGAGCAAGCCAAAGGGAACAGTGGCAAGGAACCGAAAAACTCCCATCAGGTGACCTAATGAAAAAAAAAAAAAAAAAAAAAAAACCCTTGGGAGAACCCAGGCTCAGTCGGGGGCCAGTTCTCCTCTGGCGTTTATGAATTAGACGTCGGATTTAACTGTAAGATTCAAAGTATTATATGAATGCCTGGCTGAAGAGATGCGTCTTTAATCTAGTTTTAAACTGGGAGAGCGAGTCTGAGCAACGAACAGTATCAGGAAGACTATTCCAGAGTTTTGGAGCTAAATGTGAAAATGCTCTCCCTCCTTTGGTGGATCTGGATATCCTAGGTATGACCAAAAGCCTCGAATTTAGTGACCTTAACCCTCTGATGGTCTTTATTTATGTCTACACTTGAGTTTTTTGGGGTCTCTAGAGACCCCAGACAATAACATTTAATTTTGTAACAAGATAATAGTTTTTTTTTTTTTACAAATGTAATTTTATTCTGTTTGTTAATGTTTTTACTCAAAATTTGTGCAGTTTTTGGAGAATTTATGATATTTTTGAAATTTCTATAAATAAATAAATACATATTTAAATAGCCTTTTTACAAAAAAACAGCATTTGATGTAAAATTCACTTTATAAAAGACCCAGATTTCTAACTTTCATTCATGGGGATAACATGGATAATTTTAAATGGTTTAATGTAACATTTTTGCCCATTTTTTGGAAAATGCAGTTTTAAAATAAAAAATAATAATTTTAACCACTAGATGGCTATAGAGCTCCAGTAAATGCTATTTGCTATTAGAATACCTGAAAGATATCTTTTCACAAGTTGGATTCAGTTGGATTCATATCTAAATATTATAAAATCACAATTATAACAAAAATAAAATATTTTTGTCAAAGTTTAGCATTTTTTGTACCAAAAAACCCCCCAGTTTTTCAATAATGTTACATTATGATTAGAATCAAACCTGAACAAAATGTTACAAAGAGAAATGTTGGAGTCTTAAGATTTTATCATTTATTTCAATCATTTATTTTTAATCTAATTCTAGATTCTAGACACACACAATTGTGTGTGTGTGTGTGTGTGTGTGTGTGTGTGAGAGAGATGAAGAGTGTGAGAGAGTGTGTGAGTACACATTGTCGATGTGCCAGTGTCACCACACCACTTTATATTTGTAGTGGTTCTGCATTTTGGATGATTTTATTTGACAAATTATAGCCTTACAAATGTTCCTGTGCGTGTGTATGCGTGTATGTGTGTGTGTGTTTACATTGTCGGTGTCAGTGTCACCACTTTATATTTGTGTTGGTTCTGCATCTTGGATGATTTTATTTGACAAATTATAGCCTTACAAATGTGTGTGTGTGTGTGTGTGTGTGCACATTTTCAATGTGTCAGTGTCAACAATTTCTTTTTGTGGTGGTACTGCATTTTGGATGATTTTATTTTACAAATGATAAGAGAACAGTTTTTATAGTCTCAAAAATGTATTCCTCTATATGTGTGTGTGTGTGTGTGTGTGTGTGTGTGTACACGCGTGTTGTGAGCAAAATATAATTTAGCATTGTGGATGTTTTTTGCATTGGTGGAAGTGTGCCACTTTATTTGTGCCATTTCTGTCGATGTGTTCTGCGTTGTTTCTGATTTTGATGATGAATTTTGTCTATTTTGATTGCACGAGTGTCACAATTTTTGTCACGCTAACATAAAAACAGATATCATTCCAATTTATTTTTTTTTTTGTAGATCTAGAAAGTGTTGAGAGCCGTAGAAGGTTTCATACCATTTGGACAAAGGGAACATTTTTTTTAATTTGAGTAAAAGTCATTTGGGGTCCCAAAAGACCCCGTAAACCATCAGAGGGTTAAAGAGCGCGATGGATTATAGGGCGATAGAAGATCGGTTAAAATTACTGGAGCTAAGCCGTTTAGGGCTTTATAAGTCAGTAGCAATACCTTGTAATTAATGCGGAACTTTATAGGTAACCAATGCAGTGATGATAAAATCGGTGTTATATGATCATATTTTCTTGATCTAGTTAGAACTCTAGCGGCGGCATTTTGGACTAACTGTAGCGTGTTTATTGAGGTTGCAGGACAACCAGCTAATAAAGCATTACAGTAATCTAGTCTCGAGGTCATGAATGCATGAACTAACTTTTCTGCATCAGAAACTGATAGCATGTTACGTAGCTTAGCAATATTTCTAAGGTGGGAAAAGGCTGTTCTTGTAACATGAAATATGATTTTCAAAAGACAGGTTGCAGTCTAATATAACACCCAGGTCTTTTACTGTAGAGGATAAAGTAACAGGACATCCTACTATGTTAAGGTTGTATTGTGAGAGGTTTTGTGGGTGGTTTTTTGAACCGATGATTAGTACCTCTGTCTTGTCTGGATTTAATAAAAGAAAATTGCGCGTCATCCAATCTTTTATATCTTTAACACACTCTGTCAATTTGGATAATTTAGCGTTTTCATCTGGCCGTGATGAAATATATATTTGAGTGTCATCAGCATAACAATGGAAACTAATTCCATGTTTCCTTATAAAATTTCCAAGTGGCATCATATATATTGAAAATAGCAGAGGGCCTAACACAGATCCCTGTGGCACTCCATAGTTTACTGGAGTTATGATCGACAAAATGGTAGCGGTCAGATAGGTATGATCTGAACCAGCTTAATGCTTGTCCTTGAACACCAGTATAATTTTGTAGTCGATCTAAGAGTATTGTGTGATCTATAGTATCGAACGCAGCACTAAGATCAAGTAAAACTAGTATTGAGATACAGCCTTGGTCAGAAGCTAAGAGTAAATCATTTGTGATTTTAACAAGCGCAGTTTCAGTGCTATGATGCGGCCTGAATCCTGACTGAAACTTTTCATAGATGTCATTTTCTTACAAGAAAGAGCTCAGTTGGGCGGACACAACTTTTTCTAGTATTTTAGACATAAAAGGTAAATTTGAAATGGGTCTATAATTTGCTAGATTATGTGGATCTAATTGTGGTTTCTTAATGAGAGGTTTTATAACTGCCAGTTTAAATGTTCTTGGAACATGACCTAAAGATAAAGATGAGTTAATAATATTGAGGAGAGGTCAGCCCCCGTGACTGGCTAGGCGCCTCCATGTGCATGGTTTCCACGGTAAGTCTCCCCTGAGCACGTGTCTTTCCCTCGGCCAGACCCCTCTTGCCATCTCGAGGTTGAAACATTCCACCCTGTGGGCTGGATACCTCTGAGTTCTCCATATGCATCCCGTACTCAGGTCATATGTGTTTTCTAGTCCTTCCTGTGGGTAGATGCTGTTACATATTCCATCTGGGATATGCTATCCAATGTACCTTGGTATACTTGCGTTAGCCTGGCCCTTCACTCGTGCTAGCCTCACGACAGGGAGTTGGGGCTTGCACAGGACACTGCAAGACAGTGTCACAGTGGCGAGATTAGATTGGGACCCCCATTTCGTCAGTCACTGACGTAACTCGTAGTGGGAGACATTGCGTCCGCATGCCACTACCGCTGTACCGCTGACACGGCCAGGGCACACAGTCTCGGCTCCTCGGCAGGTAACAATGCGAGATTGCACTCATGGCTCCTTTTATACCCACGCAGTGGGGCGGAGTTTGCAGACCCATGGTACTTTCATACCATTGGCTCGTTTTCTAATACTCGAAGGTGATAGGGCTCTCTAGTGAAACCCTCATTTCGTTAGTCGCTGACATAACGTCTCTGTTCCCTCCCTCAGGGAACGAGAGTTACATACGCAAGCGAGATGTTTTCTAAGTGTTTGCTAGGCAGTTACTAGGGTTTTCTAGGTGGTTGCTAGGGTGTTTGGGGTGGTTGCTAGACAGTTGCTAGGTGGTTGCTAAGTTACTCTAATTGTTTGCTAGGCTGTTACTAGGATGTCCTGTGTGGTTGCTAGACAGTTGCTAGGTGACAGTGTTTGCAGGGCAGTTATTAGAATGTTCTAAATGGTTGCTAGGTTGTTCTGCGTGGTTGCTAGATAGTTGCTAGGTGGGTGGCAAGTTATTCTAAGTGTTTGCTAGGCAGTTACTAGGGTGTTCTAGATGGTTGCTAGGGTGTTATGGGTGGTTGTTACTTTGAGTGTTTGCTAGGCAGTTACTGGGGTGTTTTAGGTGGTTGCTAGAGTGTTCTGAGTGTTTTCTAGGTGGTTGCTAGATCATATTGCAACACTCAAAGCTGTGTTGGCTTTTGAATTCTGCCGCTGACCCGTAGAGAGTTGTCATGAAACATCTTCACAAACAGTCTTTTCAACCTCATAGTATCATTATTTCTGTGATGCAATAGTTAAAATTATACTAGATACTTGGACTAAAGTACTTGGATTAAAGTTTAAAGTTCAAATATGAACACTGATGTCTATGATAGTGATCAAAATCAAAAGCTTTTGATAGAAACTTGGTGCTTAAAATAAAGCATTTTAGCGATTACATTGTTTCTTGTTACATTGTTACATTTTTGACTTAAAAAATGTATTTGTTATTGAATAATTTATTCAAGAGAATGTAGTACCGTATGATGCTTCTGAAATTAAAGTCAGAAAGATGTGATGATTTGTTTGTGTAAATATGACTCATCTTATACCTCATGTACAGTCTGTATAAGTGTATGATTTAACTTTTCCCGATGGTCTAGTGTTAAAAAAAAATTAATTCTTAAAAAAAAAAAAAAAAAAAAAAAAAAACCAATCCCAATACATATTGTATCGGCACCCAAGTATCGTGATGGTATCGAATCGGAAGATAGATGTATCATCCCAGCCCAACTAGCCTAGACAGTTAGCAGGTTAAACTAATAGACTGGATGTCTGTCCAAATCAAAAAAGCCAAACCCACTCGGTCTCTATGATGATCTGATTCACACATGCACTGTAAACAAATAATCGTACAAAAACTGCCAATGACTGATAAACAAAAATGTGAAATTACAGTAAAATATCAAAGTTTAAATAAAGTACACAAAACTTTAACAGAAGTTTTCATTAAACTTTTCACAGAAAAACACTTATTTTACAGGAATTTCCTGAATTATTACTAACACATTCACTGTAAAATAAAAAACACACATGCACTAATGAATGTAAGTATAATTTAGTGCCTGTGAAATAAAACATCATGCAGAATATCATCAGTGTTTCTCTCCTGAACTGAAGCACAGGCTCGACTCTTCAACACAATGATGACAAACACAACACACACACACACACACACACACACACACACACACACACACACACACACACACACACACACACACACACACACACACACACACACAAAAACACTTTAAACCTCATCAGAACATTAAACACGCACAGATCTCTCAATATCTCAGCATTTCCACTTATTACAGACTTTATTTCTTTCAAGCTAAACTTCTTATTGAGAATTAACAGTTTAGACATTGATATTTTATTGAAAATATTAACGTTGTGATCAGTGTTTGCTTTAGTTGGGCTCTTGACTCTTGAGTTTTGAACATTAGTTTTTCTCTGACTGCTTTAACTGTGCGTTTCTGACACGTTTGTTACGGCAAAAACACGAGAAACTCTGATCAGATGTTGGTCACTGTTTAGTGAAGATAGTCATTATGATGGATTTTTTAATTTTCTGATGTATCAAATACTTATGTTATGCAATGAAATGCAAATTAATTACTTAATACAATGTGATTTTCTGGAGTTTTGTTTTAGATTCTGTCACTCACAGTTGAAGAGTACCTATGATAAAAATTACAGACTTCTACATGCTTTGTAAGTGGGAAAACCTGCAAAATCGGCAGTGTATCAAATACTTGTTCTCCCCACTGTAGGTGTTAAGATATACAGTACTGTGCAAAAGTTTTAGGCATGTTAATATCTCCCGTCCCCCCCGTCCCGTCCCCCCCAAAAAATGGGTTTAAGTCAGTTATTTATATATTTTGCTGTAGTGTGTCAGTAGGAAATATCAGTTTACATTTCCAAACATTCTTTTTGCCATTAATTGTAATAATCCAGTGAGATCTGTGTATGCACAAGGAGTCTGACAACAGCCGGTATGATCTGATCTCACCATCATCGAGTCCGTCTGTGATTACATGAAGAAACAGAAAAAACTGAGACCCACTAAATCCAGAAGAACGTCTCCAAGATGCTTGAAGAAACCTTCCTGCAAAGCTATAGTACTGTGAAAAGTACTGGCACTTGTGTTAAAATGCTGTAAAGTGAGAATGCTTTCAAAAATAAAATCACAAATTTAATTTATTTATGATTTAACTTCTATTAAAGGAGAAGTTCACTTTTAAAATGAAAATTCTGTCATCATACACTCACCCTCATGTTGTTTCGAAGCTGTGTGAATTTCTTTCTTCTGCTGAACAGAAAGGAAGATATTTAGAAGAATATCAGTAACCAGACAGTTTTTGGGTCCCATTGACTTCCATAGTAGGAAAAAATATATACTATGGAAGTCAATGGGACCCAAAAACTTTCTGGTTACTGATATTCTTCTAAATATCTTCCTTTCTGTTCAGCAGAAGAAAGAAATTCATACAGCTTTGAAACAACATGAGGGTGAGTGTATGATGACAGAATTTTCATTTTAAAAGTGAACTTCTTTAACTAATTCAAATCAATATATGGTGTAACGACCCTTTGTGTTTAAAACGGCTTTTGTCCAGGTACACTTGCGCATAGTTTTTCAGGTAGCTTTGCAGGAAGGTTTCTTCAAGCATCTCGGAGACGTTCTTCTGGATTTAGTGGGTCTCAGTTTTTTCTGTTTCTTCATGTAATCACAGACAGACTCGATGATGGTGAGATCAGATCATACCGGCTGTTGTCAGACTCCTTGTGCATACACAAATCTCACTGGATTATTACAATTAATGGCAAAAAGAATGTTTGAAAATGTAAACTGATATTTCCTACTGACACACTACAGCAAAAGATATAAATAACTGACTTAAAACCATTTTTTTGGGGGGACGGGGGGTGGGGGATATTAACATGCCTAAGATTTTGCACAGTACTGTATATACATATACATACATACACACATACATACATACATAGGCCCTGCGTCTCTGTGTGACTGTCATTATAAAGAAATTAATTTGATTGTCGAAAGAATTCCAGGTGCAGTTCACTCTCAGCCAATAAGAAAATCCGCGCGTGAGCGGAGAGATTTGCGCTCGCATTTCACATGGAAGTGTTCTTGTGCTACTATAATGCGCTCTTGACATTTGGCATTAAAATAACACCATATGTGTGTGTGTGTGTGTGTGTGAGACTGCGTGTGTGTGACTGACTCTTTGTGTGTGTGTGTGTGTATGTGTGTGTGTGTGTGTGTGTGTGTGTGTGTGTGTGTGTGTGTGTGTGTGCGCGTGCATTTGACAGTTGAGATTTTAATTTATATTTCATCATAAAAATTTTTGTCCACTGTGCAAACACACTCTAGCAATTTTACGGCAATTTCCCGGGATCAACGCACTGTGTGAAAGGGGCTAGAAAGAGAGAGTGACTGTGTGTGTATGTAACTGTGTGAGTGTATAATGTGTGTGTGTGTGTGTGTGAGAGAGAGAGAGGGTTCCTAAGGCTTGTTAGGCTTGTTTTGTCAGTGTGTGTGACTGTGTGTCTGTGTGTGTGTGTGTGTGTGTGTGTGTGTGTGAGAGAGTGTGTGCGTGTGTGCTAGCTTCGCAAGCACCACTAATAATAATGTATAATAGCATTTCAGTTGCACTTTCTCAAGCCAACATAACAAAACACCAAAAACTAAAACTGTGTTTGTGGACTTACATCTGCGTGGTCCTGCTGACATCCTGATCTCTCCACCGTGATCCACACTAGAAAACAAACACAAGCACACACACACACACACAGTATGTTTCATTATATAAATTTATAATATAAATCAATTTATTATAAATTATATCAATATAGTAATTTCCTTTATGTCGAGAATTTTTAGCTGTGTATTATGGGAATTACGGGAGTGGGAATGCACAGATGCAGCTTAAAAAAAGGACGTAGCAAAGGGAGAAGAGAAAAATGTATGTGCTAAAAAGGTGTGAATGACACTGTAATCTGTGGTGAGAGACTAGAAATAGAAAATGTCTGCGCATAGACTGGCTGTCACTCAGCGCGTAGTTACAATGTTACGCCACTGGGTGGCGACAAGAGATGGTCTTTGAGAGAGTCATTAAACCGTTCAATGAACATGTTCAAAAACACTGATTCATTAAAAGATAGATGTCATGAAACAAGGGGTCCGTTCTTCGTACGTCGCTAACTCACTTAGCTGGATTTGATTGTTGGCGATTTAGCATGATCTTGGATTGTTTGGTTCTTCAACGCTCATCCTGCACTTGCTGTCATAGCAACATGTGCGCAAACTTAAACCTGCTTGGGAGCAGGCTTATTTCATGTTAACAGGATTAGATCCCGGCTTCATAAGCGGAGCTGATACGGGAAGTCAAGCGCAGCGCGATAGTGCACTTTCTTTCTGAGATATATATATTTTCTCGTGATTCGTGAGATTGTCGTTTTTTGTCGCTTTTATGTTTAAAAAACAGTTTTAGTTTTTTTTTTTTGGCATTTCCAAGCCACTTAAAGGTGCCATGTGTAAAAATTGAGGTAAAAATATCCAAAAAATGAGCTACACGCATCAAAAGAATGAGACGAAATAAGGGCGATGATGTCATTAAAAAAAAGTCAAGTTATAGTGCTGCAGAGATATCAACCTAAATTAGCATTAGCATTACTAGCCACGGCCCGACAGGTGTCGTAATACCAGTTTTGGCCATGGGAGGCGGTATGCGGGCAACATAACCACCAGCCAAACATGCAATACACGAATAACTCGCATGGCTTGTGGGCGTACTTGAACCTGATGTCAATCGTGTGGAAAGTAGCCTACAGCCCCACTACTACATTCAAATAAAATCTGATAAAAAAGGAACAGAACCAGAGTAAACATTGGCACTGCTTTCCATCGCTGGAGACAACTAATGGACATGAAAAAAAATGAGGTTTGACTCCGAACTTGCAACATTTCTTTTGGATTGGTAAGTAAGATGCTGTTAGTATTTCGTTAGAAGTTCGTTTTATATGTTTGTGTAGATTTTCGGGAAGTTGTAACATAGAAATGTATCGAAGGCTGTTCGATAAACGTATATAACGTTCATAAATACAGTATTGTAATATAGTACACATAGCACAATCTCTATTTCTCTTTTTTTTCTTGCCAACTACGTGACCTATATTATGTATATTAAATGGCTTTCCTGAGGTAAATCTGACATAATTGTTCTCCAGCTGTGTTATTGACCTCTTCACGCTGATAAAAAACACTGATTGGTCGATATTATGTATGAGGAATACATTTTGGTAAGTTGTAGCCTAACGTTACTGTATCTTTCAGTGTTTGTGTTTTTTTACTATTATTAGCTAGTAGAGATGTTCGGTTTACGTGCGCTAGGGATCTGTCGTGTAACATTTACAAGCGCCAAAGCGGTATTTATTGTTTGAATTGCGTGATAAAATTGACAGAATCTGAGAGCTGAGATTTTTTTTATATCATAACTAACCTGCTCTGTCTAGTCTGTCGCTATCCGTGTCCTTTTGCTTCGCGATTTTTCTGTGCGTGAGAAAATTGATGTGTGGGGTGAGAGCGTGTGAAAAGTGTTTGCGTGTGTCTCACGGTTAATGCGTGAGAGTTGGAAGCTCTGGTTACGTTGGCGCTAGCTTGGTCAACATCAGCGAATGCTGTCTGTCAAATTAATGTAATTCAAACTAACAATAAAAATGTAATATGAACAAAACGAATATGAACATATTCACTGGTAAAGGTGAAGGAGAGTAGCTTGAAGATATTCATACTCTAGAGTAGACCAACTCACTTTCTGGAGGTATACTGCCCCCATCTGGTATGGAATGTGGAGTATGAATTTATTTATTTTTACACAAGGCACCTTTAAGACCCAATGTTGTAAAGCAGTTTTTTTTTTTTTTTTGGCTATCATAATTTTTTATGAAGATCATACAATCATGACCATGCCGATTACAGTATACAGTATGTCACTCAGGCTTCACTAACGTGATTGGTACCATAGACTATAGGCTACCATAGACTGCCATCAAGGCCTCAGTGAAGGGGATTATGTGAACAGAAAGGGGGTTCACAATGTAAATGTGCAGCCCAGTTACTATTGTGATTCTTAATATTCCAGATTAGTAATATTATATCAAATAAAAAAAAGGCAGTTGACTAAAATCTTCCATATCACAAATGTGAAAACAAAATGTCCAGGATCTGTGCATGACTTAAGAATTTTCAGAGATTCACATTTATGCACATTGTTTGAAAGTGGTAAGAAAAGTTCCACAATTAAATATCAAGCTCACTGTATTACACACACTTATACTGATCCTAACAGAACTGCATTTTTTCATAGGTGATTATGACATGTTCCTGCCTGCAGACAGGTGTTTTATGACCCCATTCCCTGACCCAAACCAGTTACAATGCAGCTCTAGCCGGGACAAGGGCACACAATGAAATGAACTTTGGCTAACTAAAGGGAAGATGTCAGTGTCTGAAAAGTCTGAGGGTTGCACACCTGACAGGGCCTGTGACATTGTTGCATGTGCCATATTACCCAACATTGCCAAAAAAAAAAAGAACAACTTTTCATTAAATGTTTAATAAAAGACAAATATGCTTAGTTCCTTGAGTTTTATTTCAATTGTTCTTTGTAAAGAAAAGCCAGTGGTCAAGTGATATTAGACACATGCCTCATGCAACAAATAAAAAGGAAAAGTTGGCTCTACACTGCCCACCTGTAGGCCTATGTCTCCTCTGTCTGTGTACTCTTCTGTAGGCCTTTCTGTAGATGTGGAATCCTGCAACTTATATTGCAGCCATAAAGTATACAAGTATAAATTAAGTAATTTATGTAAAAGTTATTTATGCACTTGCAGGCTAGTTCCTCCATAGGACAGTTATCTGAGAGGGTTTATTCACTGTCCAG
Organism: Rutilus rutilus; assembly: GCF_951802725.1. NCBI lineage: Eukaryota > Metazoa > Chordata > Actinopteri > Cypriniformes > Leuciscidae > Rutilus > Rutilus rutilus. Next base: position 61,121,130 of record NC_140209.1, read on the forward strand.
TGCAATGGAAACAAATGGACATTACAAAGTCTTATACTTTCTTTCCTTTGGAAAGTTAGAAAATGTCCACTTACTGCACATATTTCAGCCACCACTTTCTTGGGAACAGATACAAGTGTTGGTGTATTATGTAAAAGTGCACAAAAGAGGAAAACACAATGTCATTACAATGAACTACACTCAGGAAAAATGTGATCAATAACTCATGGCAAAATATTTTTACATTAACATAAGTTTATCAGTTTTCACTTTCACAAGTCAAAGCAATTCTTCATTACTCAAGATTTAACAGTTGAAATGACTATACAGCCTTAATTTAATGCAGCAAAAAATTATTTTACAGTGTAGGCTACTAAGATCTTTTCAATTTTTTTCCTCAGCCTTTTTCTTGGTTGCTTTTATAAACAGACAACCATTTATTTAACAGTGCCTTTTATAAAAGAGACTATAATATAACTGAAAATTACCATTATGTAGAATATTTTTGTACTTCACTTTTATTTGTTCCCATGTTCTAGTATGGTGACTGACATTACAATGAACAAAGTAATTATGCAATTATTAAAATACAAAAATATAGGCTAATAAGTGATAAAAACATCTAACATGGCCACTTCTAACGGATTTAAATTGTCTGCTACTTTTTGCCAGCCCTCTCTCCTGGCTTTTGCAGACTTTGAGGTGTTCCCTGGCGTTTTGATTAAACATTAAAATTCCGAATAAACTTCGACTATTAGTTCTTGCTCTGCTGAGGAGAAAAACTGAGCGCGCTCTTTGGTCACGCTGAGCAGCCAATAGCAGCGTTGCTGATCAATGTTTCTACTATCGATACATATCCCCTTTAAACCAGCGCATGAACGCGCAATTATCTCAGATAACTCAATCCAGCGATACTAATCATATCCGGCAAGTGTGTTCGAAGAACCGAGTTAGCCAGATCATGATTCGCACGATGATATCATCTTGGATGTGTCATTTGATCTCGGATGTAATAAGCAACGTACGAAGAACGGGCCCAAGGTGCTAATTTAATTTTTTTATTTATTTATTATTTTAACTTTGAGCTCCACTTTTCAAGGCTCAGCTGACCAGCAATGTGTCACATGGTTAATGCTGAAGCTGATGCTTCACTTAACAGAGACCAATGACATTGATTCAATGCATGACCAGCACTGCCGCTATTCATGGTAAATTATACAACAAAGATTTCGCTTTTCCTTGGACACGGCAATCTTTTTCACGAATATATATGACTTGACCTCAAAGACAGACGCAGGTAATCGCACGCGTTCAGTTGATCTCTCTCATTCACTGTCTGTTTAGGCTTGTTAAATGCAAATCCACGAAGCCTCTGCACAAATCACCATGATAAACACAGCCTTGTTATCATTATTAACTTATTTAACTTACAATACACATGCACGAAGTTCAAAACAAGAAGGGTATAGCCTTATGAAAAAAAAGGAAACATTCATTCCTCTGCCATTGGCTTATCAGTATCGTGGTACAACAATATTGCGGTTATCGTGAAAGCCCTATTTTGAAAACAAACAAAATAATATAGCTGCTAGCAGCAATACAGCGACCAAGCCCTCCAATGGTTCCCTGGGTTCAAAAAGTAGCTAAAAATGCTTTGCTTTCAAAACTTTATAAGAAACTTTAATAACCAAAGTATTCTTACTATAGCAGTGCAGAGCCGCAAGAACAAAAACAGCACAAATTGAATATACATGTAAATGTACATCAAGCACAGCGAGCATTTAAGCACCAACAGCAGTGCAGAGCCGGAAGGAATTTAAATGACAACTTTATACACAATTTTAAAGTTGTCCCACACAGGATTCGAACCCACGACCGGAATGGTTCGGGACCTATGACATGTGGTTTAGCAACTTGCACCACTCAGAGGACGTGAATTACACAGCTGCTGAGGAGAGGCTTCAGTGTATGAATGAGCACACAAAATCATGTTAACGAGATTAGCATGCTAAGCTATCTTAATGCTAATGTAGCTTATGGTTATCTTGATAGCTGAAGAGCCACATTAGAAAGAATGGCATCTGGTTAGCATGCTAACCAATTATTATGCTAAGCTAACTAGCATAAGGCAACAAACACAGGCTAGGTCAACTTTGGAGATGAATATCTCGGGAACGGTAGCGAATATCAAAAATCTATTCAGTCATTTCTGTGCGGCTTGGTCCAAAGATCATCTGAGCGAACTTTGGGCAAAATTGAGCAAGATTTGAAGGAGGAGTAGTGAAAAAACTGTTTACCATTTGCTTCAATATGGCAGACAGTCACATTGTTAGAAAATGACAAATGAGATATTGTCGGAATTGCCAAGGAACATAATGACGTAAAGCAATCAAAATTTGAACAATGTTTTCAAAAGTTATAAGCGTTTTTGCAAAATACCTTATACCTCTGGAACACTAGGTGGCGCTGTGTTCAAACTTCTCAGGTACCTTCAGGCCATGGTGTCAATCATCCCTACCAATTTTTGTGCTGATATGTCAAATACTTTATAAGATATTGCAATTTATGACATAAATCAAAATGGCGGACAAGTGGTTCTTCCAATCCTGGCAAAATCAGTATCCACGGATTCGACATGACTCAAGGAATCCATAGATACCAAATTTATGATTTTCTGACAAACTGTTCAAAAGTTATTGGCCAAAATAGCCATTTTCCATATCTCATGGCCCGTAGGTGGCGCTGTTCCCAACTTTGGCATGGACCCTCTGATCATGCTTCCGATGACGTGAATCAATTTTCGTTTCGATTGATCAAACTTTGGCCAAGATACAGCCTCTGAACCAATTTTGGGTCGACCTCGTTAAATTTGCGACATCATAACTTTTTTTTCCAGTATAGCAAAAAATTCTGTTCAGTCATTTCTGTGCGGCTGACCACATCCAAAAGGAGATCTAGGCGCTGGACCTCCCTCAAGGTTTAAATGGACTTATTGAGTTGGCTTTAAGGGTTTATGCTCGACTAAATCGGGTGGCACGACGTACACGTCCGGCCAGACTCCCTGGGAACTCTGAAGGACCACAAGCCAGCGGCGGGGATGCGGTCAGCCCTGTTTTCGATCACGAGCCCATGCAGGTAGGTAGAGCTCAGCTTTCCCGGGAGGAGAGAGAGAGATGGAGATCCGAGGGCCTATGTTTATACTGTGGAGGAGCTGGCCACTTGTATTCCTGCCCAGTAAAAGATCGGGCCCGATAGTAAAAATGGGGCTTCTATCGGGTGGGATCTCCGCAGAAAAGACCTCATCCTCCACTCACCTCCCGGTAAGACTTCAGTGGGCTACCCGGTCTCAAAGCTGCCAAGCCTTGCTGGACTCAGGAGCGGAAGGTAACTTCATGGACTTAGCCTTCGCTCATAAGCTTCAGATCCCCACTACATCACTCACTCACAAGATTTCCATCAACGCTCTCAATGGCCAAGAACTTCCAAGCATTTCACTCACCACTGAACCCATAACCTTTATCACTTCAGGAAACCACACTGAGAAACTGTCATTTCTACTCCTGGACTCTCCTCTGACACCCATAGTCCTCGGTCATCCCTGGCTGGTGCAGCACAATCCCAGGGTTGACTGGGGACACAATTCTGTGTCAGGTTCTGTGTTACAGGAGGAGTCTGTGAATTTATCAAACGTGCTGGTTCCCTTTGTTCCTTGATTAACATTAATGACAGACAGCATTAGTGGCTGCTGTCACCAAGGTTATGTTCGTAAACGAAAACTGAAACTAAGACTAAAACTAAAACTATTGGTCAAAAAACATTTTCGTAAACTGAAATAAAATTAGAAATTCATAATAAATGAAAAACTAAAACTAAACTAAACAAACAACAGTTAATGAAAAACTAACTGAAATAAAATAATAATTTTCAAAAATAAATAATCGTTTTCGTATTTAATAAGCTCTTTACTTTGGTATATAAGCTCTTTACTCTGACCTGTGGCTGTTTAGGGAAATGCCTGTAAATGGCGCTTCACACGCGTGAAGTTGCTGAGGCGATTAACCGCTGACCTGTGACGCGCTCAATGAAGGAGCATCGAACACATCGCTAATCCTAAGCGGCTGTTCATAAAGGATGCGTCTGTGGATGCGTCTGTTAATTTAGCTGTTTTTTTGTTGTTGTATGTACCAGTGAAAAAAGTAAACTGTTTAACAAGATTTCATTTTTAATATGAATTAATTTGTATTTTTTTTTAATAGTTTTTTTTCTTGTATACTTTTAAGTTCCATTTATTTGGTGCTTTGTTCAATCTCAAACCATTATTTTTATTTTTATTATTAAGATGTCTGCACAAGAGTTAACTGTAATCTCGGCAAACATTAAACTTTGCTGAAATTATGCGTCTCGCTTTGGTCTACCATGGAAGTGTTCTGTTTGCTCTGCTAAACTATAATTACTAAAACTAAAACTGAAACTAAATAAAATAAAAACTAAATAGAAATGTGTTTGCAAAATAAAAACTAAACTAAAACTAACAAAACCATTAATGAAACTAACTAAAACTAAACTGAAATTTAAAGCAAAATTGAAAACGATATTAAAATAAAAACTCATTTAAAAAAGCAAAACTATAATAACCTTGGCTGTCACTTTAACAATATATAATATAATATAATAAAGCAGTTACACTGAGATGATTTGAGACGTGTTTTTGTATGGTTAATTATTGGCTACTGACAGAATTAAACCATCAAAATGACATAAATTTGCAAAATTGTCTATATTAGTGGTTTTTCAACTTTTTAATTCCAAGAGGCACTAAACATGACAATCCCTTTGAGAGATCATTGAGACTCTGCAGGTTGGTAGATCTCCAGGAACAGGATTGGACACCCCTGTTTTAAAGGGTTAGTTCACCCAAAAATGAAAATTCTGTCAGTAATTACTCACCCACAAGTTGTTCCAACCCCGTAAGACTTTCGTTCATCTTCAGAACACAAAGTAAGATATTTTTGATTAAATCTGAGAACTGTCTCACTTCTTCATAGGCTACTAGGCAATTTCATCTGCCGGCCCAAAAAAGTAAGTAAAGACATTGTCACTAAAGACAATAGTCCAAGTGACTACAGTGACTCAACCTTAAGTTTACCAAGCGACGAGAATACTTTTTGTGCGCAAAAAAAACAAACAAAAATAACAACTTTATTAAACCATCTCTTCTCTTCCATGTCATTCTCCTAAGCTACTGAAGTAGTGTAACAGTGCAGCGCTACGTCAGAATGTAGGCTCACTATTGGCCAGGATCACACGCATCACACACGACCAGCGTCAGACAAGCCTAATCTTTTTCTATTGCTTCCATCCCTTTGAATGGAAATGAATGCATCAATCTAGTTAATTTGTATAACTATGGCATACTGACAGCATAGTTTTACATAATTAGTGTACATCGAAATATTTATAGATCATTAGATGTTTATTTAACTTTTACAGACCCAAATAAAACATTTTAAGTTGCCAGACATGATTAAATATATTTTTGTCCATTATATTCTTAAAATAATATATTTTCTATAAAGACACTTATTAGGTGTTGTAATAAATAACATCATAAAACAAACACTTGTGTGTTAAACGACAAGCATCAGTAGTCATATAAACAGCACATTCAACCTGACAGCAGCTCAGAAGCATCTGAATGATTCAATTTATTCACTTTCTCTAACATGCTGTCTTCCCTAATATGACAGTTTGTTCTGTGTAATATTTCTGCATTCCAGTATTATACTATATTATAAGATATTATAATATCTACAAAAATATTACATGATTTATTTAAGTGTTTACTTGGATTTAGTTTTAAGTTCTACACAAAATTTCATATTAGAGTTAAAACAAAACAAATACACTGTTTAAAAGATTAGAAGGCCTCACATATTACAGAAATAAATGATAAGATTGAAAAGTGGCTTAAGATAAATGCTTCAGATAAATACAGTTTTGAGCTCCAAATTATTTGTAGAAATCAAGGATAGATTATGACTTGTAGAGCTGTGCCAGTAAACTTGACAACCTGTTCAGCACAATGACACAAAACTGTAAAGTAAAAATTGTAAAGGTTGTAAATAGTGTTGCTTTCGTCAACGAAAATTATGAATAAATATCGTCAGCAACGAACCTTTATCACATGAAGAAAACGAGACGCAACGTAAATGCTGGTCATATGACAATAACTATAATTAAATGTATAATGTAATATTGTTGACGAATAAAAACGAGACTAAATGTGGTTTACAAAATAAAAACTGCTAAAATGTCTCTTCATTTTCGTTGACCAAAACGAGACGAGACGAAATGTTATGATGTTATTTCGTCTCGTTTAGTCGCATTATTATTATTATTTTGCAGTATTTCGGTTTACAGTGGCTCACTTCAGGGGCTGCATCAGTTCGCACTGCGAAGACGCAGGCGACGTCACTTCCTCAAGCCCCACTCGCAGCATTATTTAGAAGATGCAGCTGTGGTGATTTAGCGTAAACGACAACAATTTCGTTTGGTCCCCGGGGGCCACTCCCCCCCCCGCGCTGGGCCCCCCCAAACCCCAAAAAATGCAGTTTTTCCTAAATAACTACCTGAACCGTGGCACCGAGGATGAAGAAATTTTTTATGGTATGTTGGTCTACTAGACTTTTACGGAAAAATTTCGTTTGGTCCGCGGGGGCCACTTCCCCCCCCGCGCTGGGGCCCCCGTAAATTTTTCGTCAACGATACCAGGGACACCGAAACACCGGGGAACATGAAATTTGGTGGGCATGTAGCCCCACTAGACTTCTAAGGAAAAATTTCGTTTGGTCCCCGGGGGCCACTCCCCCCCCGCGCTGGGCCCCCCCAAACCCAAAAAAATTCAGTTTTTCCTAAATAACTACCTGAACCGTGGCACCGAGGATGAAGAAATTTTTATGGTATGTTGGTCTACTAGACTTTTACGGAAAATTTCGTTTGGTCCCCGGGGGCCACTTCCCCCCCCGCGCTGGGGCCCCCGTAAATTTTTCGTCAACGATACCAGGGACACCGAAGCACCGGGGAACATGAAATTTGGTGGGCATGTAGCCCCACTAGACTTCTACGGATAAATTTCGTTTGGTCCCCGGGGGCCACTCCCCCCCCGCGCTGGGCCCCCCCAAACCCAAAAAATGCAGTTTTTCCTAAATAACTACCTGATCCGTGGCACCGAGGATGAAGACATTTTTATGGTATGTTGCTCTTAACCCTTTAGAACCTGAAGCTAAAATAGGTGTTTTTCACATAATTAGATTTTTTGACTGTAAAATTCTTGCTATCTTCATGTGCAAGGTGTCATCTTTTTCAGAAAAAGATAAGCTTTCAACAAATTACAGTTATTGACCATTATTGTGTGTGGTGAGTTTGTAAATAGAATTTAAATAGACAAAAATAAAAAAAAACGAGAATAAATTTACTGATTTTTATTTGGAAAAAAACTGAAAAAATCATGAACGAAAGAAACTAACACTTTAAAGTTGAAAAATGAACTATAATACATATATATAAGTCTTTTTTGTGACATTGGGTTGCACCGTTTTCATTTAGGACACTTTTGTTCATACACGCACACATACAAATGCACACATTCATAGGCACGCACACATGCACACACTACATGCTTAGATACGTGAAAGAGTAACGGCCATCCGCCTCCCAAATTTCATTAAAACTCATCCCAATCCCCTCTTCTGCTGTCTAACACTTCTTTCGCCATGTATTTGTTCGATTCTTTTATTATTTTATGCAATCCAAAACACTCTAACCTGCCGCGCGTCGTATCTCTCTGTTCAAATCCTTCCATCCCGCGCTGCTGTCATTTGCAGACGGAAAGCATGACATTACCGTAATAAGCCGTATATTGCTGAAAAGCGCACAATGTCTACTTTCAGGAACTATTTGAATTATTTTGATAGTGCAAACGGTTGAAGAGTTACAGTGACATGAATACAGCTTGGTTGGCTGTGTCGTCGACGACACATCCGGTTTTAAAGGGTTAAGGGCCCACATCAACCTAGCCCATAATCACTCATTTGTGATTTGCGCCCCTCCCATAAAAAATGAAAATGCAATATTATTCTGCTTTAATCGCCCCTATCTTCAGTGGAGATGTTCAGAACTGCACCATATTTCATGTGTATGATTAACTTGACATCCTCTGGGGGTATCCTCTGCTAAGTTTTGTAGAATTTCATCCATGGGGGGGTATAAAATAAATTCATTTATGTGCACATTTAGTGACTGTACACTCATCGGCCTGTAGATGGTGCTGTTGATGATACCGTCACACACACACACATACAAACAAACGCAAGCATGCACACACACTGACATCCACACGCACAGACACACACCCATACACACACATACAAATCCAAATGCACAGACACACACACACAAACACACACGCGCACAGCACACATGTACGCACACATACATACACGCACAGACACACACACACACAGACACACACATACATACATACATACATACACACATACACATACACACACACACACACACACACACACACACACAGACAGACATGCACATACTATTACTTTTTTTAGGTATATACATAAACACGCAATACAGCCAAATTACTCCACGTCATTTATTTTTGTGGAAAGCCAGTGCAGGCCTGAGTGGCGGTCATATTTTGTACCGCGATGCGGTACATCTAGTTTTATTTCAAATCCAGGAGTTATCAGCTACTTTTATTTAAAAAAAAGTTTTCTCTTTGTAAACATATACACTCTTTAATAGATGTAATTAACTTTTAAGCACAATTTAAACAACATATTATTCAATGCATTACTTCTATCTAGATTTATAAGCAAGTGGTAAAATATTTAGCCATGTAGTTATATTAAAAATTGCAAAAAATTTTAATTAAAACTTAAAACTGACAAAAACAGCCGACTTTCATGCCTTTTCTTTTGCATTTAAATTTTAATATAATAAATCTTGGATGTCACAGAGAAATTGTTTTTCCACCTCCACGAATGAGATGAGTGTTACTTTTCTGTTCGCTCTTTTAGATTTTTTTCCATAGTGGTACACTATATTGACTGGGTTAAACAGAATTACATTACTAAAAAGAGACTAAAATACAATTTTCATTGACTAAAACTAGACTAAAATGTCATCAGTTTTGGTCGACTAAAACTAGTCTAAAATAGTCATGGATAATTCTGACTAAAATGCTCAGACTTTTAGTCGACTGAAACTTGACTAGACTAAAAAGAGTATGAACGTGACTAAAACTAATAAAAACTAAAATGACAGCTTGACACAAAGACTAAAACTAAATTTAAAACAGGCCACCAAAAACAACACTAGTTGTAAGTAAGCTAAGTAGCACCGTCAGTGGTCCGCCAAAACACATTTTCTGTTTGTGAATGCTTTTTTACATGAATATTATGACAGGAGAGAAGCACAAAGCTCTGTTTACAAAATAAATAATAGGTTAGCAATTAAATGTTACATCGCAGCCATGGAAAGTTTGGATTTATGACGAATGAGAGAGTTCCCAGCAAACAAATTTACGGTGTGGCAATGTCTGTGGCACACTGCATTTCTACTATTGCAAAGTCGCTGTCCACGTACTCGCAACATTGTAACAACGCAGAATTGTAAGACGCAACAGGGCTGTAGCAACATTGTTGCACGACATTCAGCAACTGAGAGATGACGTTCTGACAATTATTTTTTTTATATTCTAGATATAGATAATCCCCCATTTAGCATGTTATGTTTTGAGGTTACTTTTTTCCTCTTAACAAGCAGCGGCCCGTGGGCGGGCCGTCGGGGGCGTGGCTATACTTTTAATATTTTTTTTAAGCTTTGTTTTATAACAAATATTCAACTGACAATCATAAACTATGTATCATTTGAAAGCTAAAACACTCAAGAATCATGTTCTAAACTTGTTTTTGCAATCAATACACCAGAGAGGAAAGGGTTAAATTAAATGCAAAAGGACTGTTCATGTAAAAATTAGCAAAATGAACCGCTATACTCATCTTTCATCTCGTATGGTTCATATCAGTTCGGACGAATCCAAGAAACAACAGCATACATTACAATATAAGGGTCCACTCTTCAAAATGCATCCCACTTTTTAATCCAAAACAACGACACAATAGGGGAAAAAATGTAATATCCTCCTTTGTTTTCATGAGCGTTTTCGAGATAGAGTTCGCATCATGTTCATTTTCAAAGAAATATCGATTCTAATCCATATTCCAACACTCAAAAGCCATTTCACCCCCGTAGTTTGGACTCTTCCGGATCAAATGAGACATCCCACTTCTCTCTCCTTCAATCACAGGCTTTGTTTTACACCAAAACAGTAAGAGAGTGCCTGACAGGCTGCGAGCGCTGTCAATCTCGCACCTGGGTTTTCGATTGGATAAAAGCCTGGATAAAGCCGGCCAATGTCCAGTCTGCAAAGTTTTGATTGATGGAAGTATTAGCCAACTAAAATCGATTGCAGTGATAGACAGTTTATGCAAGCATATTCGTCAAATTCAAGTACGCAATGTTTTCATTCACATGAGCGCTTTCACCACTCGCGCGACGCACACACATAGTTCGCTGTATGACTGTAAACACACATATACACGCAATGTTTTGACACATGGAGCTTGCATAAATGCACGGATTTACTCCAAAGCATATATCTGAGCATCTCTATCATGGATCTTCGACTACAGAAGAGATTTGGAGGTGTTTTTGATGAAGATGAAGATGAAGAGGAGCAGCGACGAAGAGCAGCAGAAAGTAATAGGATATTCATTATAATTATCAGTTTATTGCAATTTATTTGAGTAAAAACCACAATTTGTAATTGTTCTAAAACATTTATTGTTCGAGTGAGTTAACGTAGTGTTTTTGCGCAGCGCGTCACACACGACCAGCGTCGGCCAATAGCGAGCCTACGTGGTGACGTGCAACACTGACGCGCTGCGTTAACTCACTCGAGGCCCAGAGAGAAGGAAATGAATAGTGGGATAAAGTCGTTATTTTTGTTTTTTTAGCGCACAAAAAGTATTCTCGTCGCTTGATAAACTTAAGATTAAGCCACTGTAGTCACTTGGACTATATTAACGATCTCTTTTCTGGGCCAGCAAGTTTCAGTCCCTTATAAGCCTATGGAGGAGTGATCCAGCTCTCAGATTTAATCAAAAATATCTTAATTTATGTTTCGAAGATGAACGAAGGTCTTACGGGGTTGGAACAACATGAGGGTGAGTAATTACTGACAGAATTTTCATTTTTGGGTGAACTATCCCTTTAAATTCAAAATAAAACATAATATAAAAAAAAAATTATACACTGATAGATTTTTAACAAACCCTATCGTATACCCCCAGAACACTTGAAATATACGACACGTGTAGCATCGGACCGTTCTCTGATACTTTTGCTTCTTTTTTTAAAGCTTGATGCTGATTCTCTTCCAATGTGTGGATGAGCACGAACAGTAAATAAACAGGTCCGAAAAAGAAAGAAAGGCTAACAGCATTAGAACAACACCAGGTTGAGTAAATGATGACTTCATTTTCATGATCAACATACTTGAGTTTGTCCAGATGTTTGAGTGTATCAGAGAGCAGCTTCAGTCCTGATTCTCCTGGGTGATTGTAGCTCAGGTCCAGCTCTCTCAGGTGTGAAGGGTTTGAACTCAGAGCTGATGCCAGAGCAGCACAACCTTCCTCTGTCACCAAACAGTAACATAATCTAAAACAGTAAATGTTCATGTTAGTGTGCTTCATTTTTACAAATGTTATAGATTTTTTTCTAGGATTTGTGACAGCGGCAGTGATGCAGGATATGGGGATACTGAGGGTCCTGTAGCACCCCTTATACAGGACTATAAATATAACACTCAAAAAGTAATATATATAACCACCAACCTTCCAGTTTGTAGACAACCTACATGAACCACTGAGCCACTACCGCCCCTCAGAAGAACAACATTAAAAGATGTCTTTTGAAGAAACCCCACTTACTTTCAGGCAATACTGTTAAAGTGGGACACTTGTATGGTCGAACTGGAATGTTTAATTTTTCTTCTTAAAAATTCTAGACAGGGAACTGTTCTTGAACATTAATATATTGAATGAATACATGTATAGGTCAAACCTTAATATGTTGAGTTGACAGTTTGGACTCTTTAGTCCCTTACAGAGCAGCTTCACTCCTGAATCCTGTAGGTCATTGTAACTCAGGTCCAGCTCTCTCAGGGGGGAGTTTGGTGATTGTAGAGCTGAAGCCAATATTTCACAGTGCTGATCTGTGAGATTACAGGCTGTAAATCTGAAAAAGGAGTACTAATAGTATTAATTTGGTTGAAAATGAAATCAACATATAACTGCAACAATTTATATAGTAGTATGCTTGTGAATACAAATCCATAAATTACTTTTATAAATTTATATTTATATTATACATACATACATACACACACACACACACACACATACATACATATACATATACATATATATATATATATATACAATTTTTATATATATATATATATATATATATATATATATATATATATATATATATATATATATACATATATGGGTATGGTCTACTTTTTAAAGAAATTTCTAAATGAATAAAAATGTTATTTCATATTCTGCCCAATTTTGTACTACAAACAATGTTCATGTTGAAGGCTATGAAAACAATAGTGAATGTAACCATGTAGGCTATGCTATATACACATATATTCTGCAAAAAAAAAGAAAAAAATAAGTTTTAAATCATATTTCATTCTAATATTATAACAACAACATTACAATGTAAAAACCTGTTACGTCCAAGGCTGTATTCATTTATTTATTCATTTACTGTTACGGCCAAGGACGTATTCATCTATTTATTTATTTATTTTTTCTCCTGAACTTTGATTTACTTTAATTCTGAAAGTGTGGGCGTGGTTATGTGCCCTGTGTTTTTGTTTGCTTGCTCTCTCTCTCTCTCTCTCTCTCTCTCTCTCTCTCTCTCTCTCTCTCTCTCTCTCAGGCCTAATCATCAGCACCTCTAACTCAATTGTGAGTGTGCCTGAGACGGAGAGTATAAGGGTGCAGTCCAGTGTTTGCAGAGGGAAAAGCACTTTTCCCCTGCTACAGATTGAACTCTTTGGTGAAATTTGTCTGCTTCTGATATTTAAAGACTGTAGTTGAGAGTTAGTAGTGGCTAACTGAGCTTAGAAGTGGCTAACTAAGTTTATCAGTGTTAAGTGATCTTGATCTCACTTCAACTAAAAAGTACTTCAGTAGTTACTGTTATAAGGTAAGCTGTATGGGGTAAGTGCCTCTTTCTTTTAATACTGTTTTTGTCCCCGTTTCTATAGTAAGGGAGTTGAGGGAAGTTTATGTTATTTATTAATTTTTGTTTAACCTTTCTTTGGTTAGTTAGGACTCCTTCCAACATTAGTTAGTGGAATGTTTTGTTTGTTATTTTAGGCCTTCCCCTCAGCCATTGCTCCCTAGTAACCTTTGTTCTGTATTTTCTTTTTGGTATCTTTTTTGTAAATAAAATCTTTCTTTGATGAATATCAACTGGTGTCGTCTTCACTCTGGGACACAGGATTGAAGTGTGTACTCGCTTTTTTTCTTTTTTTTCCCCCTTTTGTTACCTCTCCTCCCGACCCCTAGACGGTTAGGGGAACGTAACAATCCTAAGAAGCTAAATTCACTGCAAATGAAAATAAATAATAAAAGCACAGACTAAATGGTAACTTAGGCACAAATTTACTCATCTGAGCTTCTACTATCGGAGTAATTATATTAGCCTACATATGATTACTCCATTACAATAGTAATTTTATAGTTATTTATATTATAAAAATACATTTACTTGTAGGTTTAAAGTTCTACATATGGCACATTTAATGTCCAACAACAAATATTCAAGAAAAATGTATATTTTAGTCCGAATTATGGCACTCCTATTCTGTCATGCTCTGTCTGTTTGGTGCGCAGCAGTGCTCGTTCACTGAAGTCTGTGAAGATTACTGAAGACTGAACATTACTTCCATAAGGTTTGTCCACTACTGATAGCAAAATGGAAATATTTGTGCATGACCTTACAACATTTACAGATGGAAAATATACCTGTGAAATGTAAATTATGCACCGAGGAAAACACCATGTCTCAACGCATTAAAACAGCACAAGTATCTGTCAGAGCATCTGAAGGGGCAAGCTGTGTTCAAAATAACTCATAAGGTAAAGCATGTTTCATTAGGACAAATTGGATTTTGCATTTTTCCTGCAGCAGCTCACTCTGTGTCCTCCGTTATTTTTCAGATGTGCTCAAAATTAGGCCTGTCTCAATAATTAAATATCCGTCTGTTTGTGATTATTTGATCTAACTGCGGTTGTTTCAGGCAATCGTCATTATTGCGCTCTTTTATAGGCCTACGGCACAAGGGGGAGTGTCATGGACCAAAAGTAATAAAGAAGCACTAATTAAGTTGTCCTGCAATATATTCAAAGTCATCTGAAGCCATTCCATAGCTTAATTTGAGGGACAGAAGTATATTTACATCATTAAATTAAAGCTTAGGGGAACTCGTCTTCCCTTACGACAGGATGCATGGTAAAACTCTCTCCAATATGATATATTCACGTTATATTGCTTGATCTGTAGAAAAGGGGCTATGGATTTGCATAAAATTACTTTAATTTGCTGGAGTATGCTGTTTCTAAACAACTCGCTTCCGTGTGTCTGTTAGATCACACACAGCATAAGGACTATGAATTGGCATCAAACGCACAATAACTGGAATTTAAAACTGAATAAACAAATCATAGTTATACACAGATATACACTAGGATTTGTGCGCTCAACATATTTTCGCTTTGTTCTGTGAACTTTTAAATGCGCACTTGTGCAGCGCTGCACACTGTAACTTCATGCTGTTTTAAGCATATAATTCTGCGATGCGCATACGTGCTTTGCGCTGCTCTGTTTTGAAGCATTACGTATTATCATGGTTTTGCGCACTAAGAGATTTATTTATTTACATTATTTTATATTTGTGTGTAGTGCACATAATTCGCTACATTCATAGATACATATAAAATTTGTAAAATGTATAAATACATAAATTAATTTTATAAGAATACTAATAGTAATGGGCTATTTGTTAACGTTTAGATTTTATATAATATGTGCAGATTTTTTCAAGAATTACTTTTTATTGCTGATTAATATGCTCACTAAGTAATAAAAAATGATCATATAATAAAAAAATATATCATCATCTTGTCACGGTCACCTGTTAGTCATCGTCTTCACTACATGTCCCATCATCCTCTCCGGCTCACCCCTGTACTCACTTCACCATTACCCGCACCTGCCAGCGATCATCACTCACCATGTTCAGCTGTTGTCACCTTATCTTCCTAATTAATCTGTGTATTTAAGTTCCTCATTGTTCTCTGTTCACTGTCAGTTCTCGTCAACACTGTGGTAGTTTTGGTACGTTTCTGTTTATATTAAATTTCTATCACTTCGTCCTGTCTTCTGAGTCTGCTTCGATGTGCCTCACGCAGCCAAAAGCGTGACACATATCTTACGATTATATATATTTTAATATGATGTTTTTCTCTATAATGAACAGGGTTTTTCCTGAACAGAGAATTACGAGGCGACTGCCTCCATCAAATTTCGTACCGCCCGAGTCACATGCTCAGATATGCTTTTCCACCATGACGGTTCTGTTGAGGGTTCCCGGCCTGTGTCCATATCTCAAACCGTTTGCTGATAGTGATGCGCGTATTGCAGTTTTATTTCATTTAATATACAGTGAGGAAAATAAGTATTTGAACACCCTGCTATTTTGCAAGTTCTCCCACTTAGAAATCATGGAGGGGTCTGAAATTGTCATCTTAGGTGCATGTCCACTGTGAGAGACATAATCAAAAAAAAAGAATCCAGAAATCATAATGTATGATTTTTTAACTATTTATTTGTATGATACAGCTGCAAATAAGTATTTGAACACCTGAGAAAATCAATGTTAATATTTGGTACAGTAGCCTTTGTTTGCAATTACAGAGGTCAAACGTTTCCTGTAGTTTTTCACCAGGTTTGCACACACTGCAGGAGGGATTTTGGCCCACTCCTCCACACAGATCTTCTCTAGATCAGTCAGGTTTCTGGGCTGTCGCTGAGAAACACAGAGTTTGAGCTCCCTCCAAAGATTCTCTATTGGGTTTAGGTCTGGAGACTGGCTAGGCCACGCCAGAACCTTGATATGCTTCTTACAGAGCCACTCCTTGGTTATCCTGGCTGTGTGCTTCGGGTCATTGTCATGTTGGAAGACCCAGCCTCGACCCATCTTCAATGCTCTAACTGAGGGAAGGAGGTTGTTCCCCAAAATCTCGCAATACATGGCCCCGGTCATCCTCTCCTTAATACAGTGCAGTCACCCTGTCCCATGTGCAGAAAAACACCCCCAAAGCATGATGCTACCACCCCCATGCTTCACAGTAGGGATGGTGTTCTTGGGATGGTACTCATCATTCTTCTTCCTCCAAACACGTTTAGTGGAATTATGACCAAAAAGTTCCATTTTGGTCTCATCTGACCACATGACTTTCTCCAATGACTCCTCTGGATCATCCAAATGGTCTTTGGCAAACTTAAGACGGGCCTTGACATGTGCTGGTTTAAGCAGGGGAACCTTCCGTGCCATGCATGATTTCAAACCATGACGTCTTACTGTATTACCAACAGTAACCTTGGAAACGGTGGTCCCAGCTCTTTTCAGGTCATTGACCAGCTCCTCCCGTGTAGTTCTGGGCTGATTTCTCACCTTTCTTAGGATCATTGAGACCCCACGAGGTAAGATCTTGCATGGAGCCCCAGTCCAAGGGAGATTGACAGTCATGTTTAGCTTCTTCCATTTTCTAATGATTGCTCCAACAGTGGACCTTTTTTCACCAAGCTGCTTGGCAATTTCCCCGTAGCCCTTTCCAGCCTTGTGGAGGTGTACAATTGTGTCTCTAGTGTCTTTGGACAGCTCTTTGGTCTTGGCCATGTTAGTAGTTGGATTCTTACTGATTGTATGGGGTGGACAGGTGTCTTTATGCAGCTAACGACCTCAAACAGGTGCATCTAATTTAGGATAATAAATGGAGTGGAGGTGGACATTTTAAAGGCAGACTAACAGGTCTTTGAGGGTCAGAATTCTAGCTGATAGACAGGTGTTCAAATACTTATTTGCAGCTGTATCATACAAATAAATAGTTAAAAAATCATATATTGTGATTTCTGGATTTTTTATGTCTGGATTATGTCTGGATTATGTCTCTCACAGTGGACATGCACCTACGATGACAATTTCAGACCCCTCCATGATTTCTAAGGGGGAGAACTTGCAAAATAGCAGGGTGTTCAAATACTTATTTTCCTCACTGTAAGTGGCAATTGATAGCATAGTTGATAATAACATATAGGCCTACCTAATGTACTGACGGTAACAAAGTTGCGCTGTTGAGGCTCACGCATTTATTATAACACATTATACAGTTAAGAAACATCACAAGACAGAGTGCTGCTTTCCTGAATACCATCACGATTGGAAACGAGACACTGATTTCATAATAGTTCAATAAACAAAGTTAAAATTAAGTCACTTATTTTTAGACCCAATTACTGTTTTTGTTATTTTTCAGCAGTGAAAATAGTTCCAAACAAAGATCACAGCATAACCATGTAACGCATTTCACAGGAACACTCAGCCGTGTTTCATTACTGATTCAGCGTTTTGAACGAGATTCAATGACCCATTGATTTACTGCCTCATTCTGAATAAATCAGTCGTTTAAACGAATCGTTTGAATGAATGACTCAATGACTCACTCATTAAAACAGTTGTCTGCCGCCACCTACTGGCGGTTTAGTTTCAAAGTATCATTCTTTTCAACATTATTTGTATATTCAAAAAATATTTAAAACAATCTCATAATCTTATTTAATAGAGTTGTAATTTTTCCAATGTAAATGATTTAATTTGATTGGTAACAGCCCTATAGTGTCATGACCAGGAGCGTACCCCCCTAGTTGTACCGAGTTCCACCCACAGAAATACTGTGGGAAACACAGTGTATGGTGTCTAGTGTTGTCAAAAATATCGATATTTTGATAAATATCCATACTGAAATATCTGAACAGTACCAATACTAATTTCCCGAAGTATCGATACACCGATACTAGCCGAGCTGTCACTTTCACTTCTCTCAAAAGGCGTGTTGACAAACACCACACGAGCACTCGTTTCATTCGCTCTGGTTAAATAACAAAAGTGAAGTGAATGGGGCCGATTCTGTTTATGCGCCTGCTGCGCCTTGCAGGCCTTCCGTTTTAGTGATGAAAGCTAGTTGCTTGAACGCCCAGAGAGTGCGATGATGGAGGATAAACTTGTGGTGCTCTCGTGGGTTACCAGGAGCTTAACGACTTCACGTACCGTAACTCCCACAATGTTAACAGAAAGTAAATAAAGTTAATAAAAGGCTGATTTGACGTTTACTTGACTGACAGGACAGCTGTTTCAGTGGTTTCCTAGCAACATACAGTAAGTTCTGTGTGATGGTAATAAGTGCTGTGCACCTCGCGTTTTCGAACCTGAAAAACGTGTTAGGTGTGATCGGGGCCTAATAAAGCAAAGCACCTGAAAGACTGACACCCAGATCTATATAAATAATTGAGAGGTTGGTAACTCTTCTCATTTTAACATTTCTGAAACATTAACCAAGATGGCCTAGTATTGTTGTTGATATGAGTGTGTGTTGTCTCGTTTTTTCACCGTAATTCTTAAAGTTAATATAATCTGACTGAGGAATCTTAGACAAGTAAATATGTTAACTGTGGTCAAATGTAAATGAACTTGTGCTTATTTAACTTTATTCAAAAAATTATTATTTAATTCTGCAATTTGCCTTCATTAGCGATTATCATCAATTTGATTACACAGATACTAATTAAACTAAACTGAGCTAGACAATGACATCTCTGAATTCAATAATGAAATGCCTTTAACTGAAAATTGAATGTTTAATCTTATTATTATACATTACTGACACTCTATCCTCCAATTTGATATTGTTAAGTGCTTTGACACAATCTGTATTGTTAAAAGCACTATATAAATAAAGGTGACTTGACGTCGATCCAGTGAGCATTGTTAGAGCATTAAATCTGTTCATCAAATAACGTTAATGTATTAACCAGCATTTATGCTTTTGAACAAGTGCACTACCTCAGGACATTTTTGTTCATGTAAAATATACCTCATTGTCATGTTCTAGACTTGTTATATTTAGCTTTAAAGGGTTAGTTCACCCAAAAATGAAAATTATGTCATTAATGACTCACCCTCATGTCGTTCCAAGCCCGTAAGACCATTTAGTCCGAGAGCTTTCTGTCCCTCCATTGAAAATGTATGTACGGTATACTGTCCATGTCCAGAAAGCTAATAAAGACATCATCAAAGTAGTCCATGTGACATCAGTGGGTTAGTTAGAACTTTTTGAAGCATCGAAAATACATTTTGGTCCAAAAATAACAAAAACTACTACTTTATTCAGCATTGAATTCTCTTCAAGGTCTGTTGTCAATCCGCGTTCACGACTCCGCAGTGACGCTGCTGACGTAAGACGATGCTGACATTAAAAATATATAAAAAAAATATAGCAATACCAAAATACAATGAATGTAGAATAATGTAGACTGTAAACGAAGCTCGGGCGCACCAGATAACACGTCAGCAGCGTCTTACGTCAGCATTTTACCATGCATTTTCCGCATTTTACCACTGCGGAGTCGTGAACGCGGATTGACAACAGACCCGGACAAGGTTTTTGTTATTTTTGGACCAAAATGTATTTTCGATGCTTCAAAAAATTCTAACTAACCCACTGATGTCACATGGACTTCTTTGATGATGTCTTTATTAACTTTCTGGACATGGACAGTATACCGTACATACATTTTCAATGGAGGGACAGAAAGCTCTCGGACTAAATCTAAAATATTTTAAACTGTGTTCCGAAGATAAACGGAGGTCTTACGGGCTTGGAACGACATGAGGGTGAGTCATTAATGACATAATTTTCATTTTTGGGTGAACTAACCCTTTAAATAAAAAATAAAAAATACCCCCTTAATATTCTGCCAGTTTTTTTCTCCGTGGTATCGAAAATGGTATCGAATATCGATATTTTTCAAGGTATTGTATCGAAGTTGGAAATTCTAGTATAATGACAACACTAATGGTGTCTACGAAAAATAATAATTTAATTATCTTTTAATTATCTGATCAAGATTTTACCACTTCCGCCTCGTTTTTGAGTCAGGAATAACCCTGATGAAGTAGTGTGTATTTGGATTCTGGATTGTCAAACAAATAAAAAAGCGACCATTAGATCATTATATGAATGATACATTTTATGGCCTTTTCTGTGATTGGCCAGTTTGTTGTAATTGTTTGTTATTTTACAGATCAAGATAGAAGCGCGCAATTTGCTCAGGCGGAGATCAGGTTGTGATCCAGTGATTTCAGAGTGGCTCGGTTCACAGTAAACAGAGTAAACTCCATATCTGCTGTGAGTTTAACATGCATTTAGGAACACAACAGGCACCAGTTATGCTTTATTTTCACATAATTTCACAAAGCTACATAATTTCCAACATTTTTGTGGACAGATGATTAGAATTTCACTAGATTTGTACTGAGAAGCATTTGTAAGCCTGTTTTCACAGAAACGGCAACCTGTTTTTTTTACGTAAATTTAACACTAAAACTGTGTTATTTACAATCCTCTGTTGTTAATTATTTATTTTTTTATAGATAATGTGCCATTGATGCCCAAAATCACTATAGCTGGTCAGATTTGCCTCCTATTTAATGCTTTTATTTTCACGCTGTGTTTCAGCAACATGTAGGCTTACTGTAAACAGTCACACAACGCACGTTCAAATGAAGATTTTTAAGCATAATCTTAAATGTTCAAACTATGGACTAATTATACATTTTTGTTTTACAATTTTTATTGTTTATTGTTCGCTGCTGTGTTGCTATTTATTCAAGTCTGCCCGTTTCCTGAAAAAAAATAATATAATAATTATTATTAATTATTACATATCTTAACATCATTATTAATAATATTATTATTGTTTGGGTTCCTTTTACCAGTGTTATAAAACCAATACATCAGTAATACAGCACCATTGTGACTTCAAAGTGTCGCACAACAAACTTTGTCAACGCTACCCTGTGACTAAACCGATAAATTACATATTGAAAATAACTAGCCAACTTGGAACTTCATACCATGGTCTGTGTGAATCCTCAATTCTGATTGAATAAAAGGTGTGTGTTAAATCCATTTAATGCAACAGTGTTTCCAGTCAGTCACCAGGCAGTTCCAGAAGCACATGCACACATTATACAGACAGTCACTCGCACACACAGAGATGATCATGCACACACTGAAACATTAAGGAGCACACAAACTCTTTGTCAACCCTACCCTGCGACTTGTGTTAATATCAGAGAAGAAAGTACATGGGTTGTATTTAATGTCATGATTTTCTCGGTCTTGATTTCTCATAACTTTTATGTTTACATGTCTATCTAACACTTTGAACTACTCACAGATGAGAATGAAATATATATTCTACTTTCTGCCTCTCCTGATGCCCCTAGTTTGATTTCCCATTTTAAGGATGTCTTTACCAGTCAGCTTGACATAACTACCTTATATCTAAAAGATTCCTGGGAAAAGGATTTAGGTATTCAGATAACTGACGAGGAATGGACAGACTCTATCAAGGTCATAAACACAAGTTCTATTAAAGGTAGGGTAGGTAATCCTGTTCAGAAACACTTTTTTATACTGGGTGAAATGGTCCTTCCATCCTGAGAGTAGTCAATACATTATGTGTTCAGAAAAAGGAATGAAAAAAATCAGACCTCTGTAGCAGCTGCAGGACAGTAAAAACTCTGACCAATCACTGCCATTCGGTGCGAATGTAAAGAACCAATCAGATGCCTTCATGTCTCGTGCCCGAGCCCCACTGCGTGCGCTGCCCTGCGTGCACTCATCACATGTCACCGTTCCCGGAAATATTCAGCTCAAAGCACCTGCATATGCAGTCAGCGAAGGCAAACAAGGCAAAAACTACTTCCTCGGACCCTGCCCGCACTCTTGAACGACCTCCTCTGCTTCGCCCTCAACCCCGGACCTGTCCTCGAACCGACGATGCGGTACTTGTCTCCGGACTCGGAGTGTACGTTAGTCTTCATTAGAGTAAACAATGTTTTCATCATGGAAACTCTTACATGCAAAACACCGTATATGTTATGAATCTTACACGAAATTCACCTTCATCACAGTGTAACTGATGGTAATGGAAAAACGTGTATCAATGCAACCTGTTTTTAGTTTTCCCTTATAAATATAGCTCATTACCTATAAATATAGCTCGTTACCGAATGAAACTTTACCATTATCGATATGCTAGCTTGATAGTGATAGTTTTAATTATGTACTGGTATATAAAGACAGTTTAAACAAATTTGAAATGTTTTTTTTTTTAGAAAAATCCTACCTACCCTACCTTTAACTCAAAGCACTAACTAATAAAACATACTTAGTTCATAGGCTTCATTATTCTACCCCTCCATCTCCTCTAATTGTAACAAATGTGAATCTGCCGAGGGCTCTCTGGGACATCTCCTCTGGTCATGCCCGAAGCTTTATGAGTTTTGGAGCGAAATTATCAGGCATATTTTTGTGACCAAGCTGGTCTAGCTCTCTTCATGGTTTTCGGCCATCAAATTCAAAAAGCCGTCCAATATGGAATGGTGGTAGCTAAAAAGAAAATCATCCTGTTTATGGAAAGACATCAAAACTACTTTTTAATTCTTGGCTGTCTGAACTCTCTACCACTTTGCATTTAGAGAGACTTAGACACAACCTATCAGGTAACATTGCTGGCTTCGAGGCCACCTAGGAACCATTTCTTAATCATCTATCAAATGTAAAGGATAACAGTTTAAATGTTTGATCCTTTTATTGATTGCAAGATCACCACATTGCCTATGCCAATTGGCCTAGAAAAATATGAATAACATTATAAAAAATATGTAGAAAACTGGAGGAAATTATGTAATTGAATGGTTGTAAAATCGCCTTTATTTAATTTTTGTCATTGTCTTTTTGTACTGCTTTATGTTGACCTTAAATTCAAAATAAAAACATATTTAAAATAAAAATGAGATATTTTAGAAATAAAATATAGAAATTAGATTTTTTCCAAACCCTATCGTATACCCCCAGAACACTTGAAATATACGGCACGTGTAGCATCGGACCATTCTCTGATACTTTTGCTTCTTTTTAAAAGCTTGATTATGGTTGCTATTCTCTTCCAATGTGTGGATGAGCGCGAGCAGTAATTTCTTTTTTTTTTAAATTCACCTTTGGCTAAGCCACACCCTAGAATGTAGATTGACCAATCACAGCACAGCCAAGAACGAGCTCCCACAGAGGTCCGACACTTTTTCACAGCGCTCCATTGACTTTAACGCAGGCGTCTCATATTTTTGGTCTCGGCAGGCTATTACCGTCTTAGTTTTATAAAAAAATGGTTAAACGTTGTGCCTGGGGCATTTGTAACACAGATACGCGTTTCCCAGAGAGGTTGGAGGGGGGTGTCCGTTTTTTTCCCTTCCCAAAACCGAAGTCAAATTCGCCTGCGTTAAAGTCAATGGAGTGCTGTGAAAAAGTGTCGGACCTCTGTGGGAGCTGGTTCTTGGCTGCGCTGTGATTGGTCAATCTACATTCTAGGGTGTGGCTTAGCCAAAGGCGAATTATCATTTTGTGGTCCGAAAAAGAAAGAAGGGCTAACATCTTTGGAAACAACACCAGGTTGAGTAAATGATGACTTCATTTTAGGGTGAACCAACTCTTTAAAAGGTAGTTGGGTTTTCTGCGAACCCCCCCCCCAAAAAAAATATCTCTTGACAACCACAAAAACAATGAAATGCAACCATTCTCATACACACAGCAGACATGATCAACATACTTGAGTGTGTGCAGATGTTTGAGTGTATCAGAGAGCAGCTTCAGTCCTGAATCTCCTGGGTGATTGTAGCTCAGGTCCAGCTCTCTCAGGTGTGAAGGGTTTGAACTCAGAGCTGATGCCAGAGCAGCACAACCTTCCTCTGTCACCAAACAGCAAGATAATCTAAAACAGTAAATGTTCATGTTATTGTGCTTAATTTTTACAAATGTTTCAGATATTTTTTCTAGGATTTGTGACAGTGGCAGAAATGCAGGATGTGGGGATGCTGAGGGTCTTGCAGCACCCCTTATACAGGACTATAAATATAACACTGCAAAAAAAAAAAAAAAAAAAAAAAAACATAAATGATTTTATGTTCTAACCAATATACAGGTATGTGGGCAGCTAGGGGTGGGTGATATGACCAAAATCTAATATCACAGTATGAATAATTTTATTTCACAATAACGATATAAATCACAATATATCTATTTTTACTTTAAAAGGGTCCTACAATGCCCTTTTTACAAAGTCTTGATTTTGTTTTTGGGGTGTACTAGAATATGCTTTCATAATTAATTGTTCAAAAAACACATTCTTTTTCATTAAGCTAATATTAAGATGTATCTTACCTTAGTCAAAAAATAAAATAAATTATAATTAAAAAATTAATACTGGGAAGAACAACAATAAAGACAAGTTGTCACATTGTCAGTTTGTTTTGATTTCTGTTCATGTCTGGGTTTGGTTAAACTGTTAATTAGTTCTATTCTGTCTTTCTCCGCACCCCTGCCTGTTTGTGTCTATGATTTCTGATTTGATTTGAGTTTCAGTTCAGCTTTGTCTCATTGATTAGTCTCATTAGTTTCCCTGTTTTCTGTCTATTAAAACCTTGTTTATTTCTGTTCTTTGTCAGTTCTACGTGACATTGAGTTGTTTTTTCTGTTCTTGTTCTAGAGATTATTTTGTGAAATTTGAGTTTGTTTTTGAATAAAGCTGCTGCACTTAGATCCTGTTTCATCTCTGCTTCAACCAGTGTGTAACAGGTCTTCTGAAGAAAACCTATTTACTTTCAGGCAATACTGTTAAAGTGGGACACTTGTATTGTCAAAGTGGAATAGTTAATTTCTTCTTAAAAATCCTAGACAGGGAACTGTTCTTGAATATTAACATATCGAATGAATAAATGTGTAACACAAACCTCAGAATGTTGAGTTGACAGTTTGGACTCTTTAGTCCAATACAGAGCAGCTTCACCCCTGAATCCTGCAGGTCATTCTTACTCAGGTCCAGCTCTCTCAGGGGGGAGTTTGGTGATTGTAGAGCTGAAGCCACAATTTCACAGTGCTGATCAGTGAGATTACCTGCTGTTAATCTGAAAAAGGAGAACTAATAGTATTCATTTGGTTGAAATTGAAATCAGCATATAACTGCATCAGTTTACATAGTATTATGCTTCTGAATACAAATCCATAAATTACTCAAAACCGATAACTAATTCTTACAAATTATGTTATGTAAATTTTAGGGCTAGGCAATATGGCCAAAAAAAAAAAATTATATATATATATATATTTTTTTTTACACACACACACATACACACACACACACACACATTATTTATAGTTACAATCGACTGAAGATAATGGTACCGCCCATTATTTACAGTTCAATCGACTGAAGATAATGGTACCCCCAATTTATATGAATATCACATGGTCACAAGAACTAAGACTATGTAATCATAGAAATGCCAGATCATTGTTTGTAGAGCAAATGGACTCAATAGTGACTGAGTCAGTCAAATTGTATTTGAACAGTGTTAATTTTGGCAGCCATTTTTGATTTAGTCTTAGTCTTCATCTTCAGGCGAAAATGCTTATTGGTATTAGTCACATTTTAGTCATTTTGTCTTTCATAGTTTTAGTCTAGTTTTAGTTGACGAAAAGTCATTGCATTTTTTGTCAACTTTTAGTCAAACTGCAGATACCGACATTCATTTTGGTAGCTATTTATATGTAGTCTTTAGACAAAAAATGTCATTATAATTTTTTCTCTCTAGGCCAATTCAATTAAGCTTATGAGAAATTTAAATGAAGGTAACAGGCTGTATTGACATTGCACTCTTTAGCAGCAGCACTTCTACATACCCCTTTTCCTTAGTTCAGCAGTTCAGTGTTTTTTAGAGTGCTGTACCCCCTGGCAGGGGCGTAATATGTGGGGAGATAACCCCCCCCCAATATTTATACCATGATCACATGAAAAATATGCAGAACAATTTTTTTTAACTATAGCCGCGTTTCCACCGCAGGAACTTTCCCCAGGAACTAGGAACTTTGGGCTGGTACTCGATGTGTTTACACCGCAGGAACCAGGGTCTAAATGAAGTTCCGGGTAAATATTTCCCCCTCCGATAGTCCCTGCTCACGAGGTAGTACTTTTTCAAAGTTCAGGAACTTTCAGGGGTGGGACTTGTGCGCTGCACAAGCTGATTGGTTGTGTTCACGCCGCATTTTGGTTGGATGACTCCACGCAGCATTTTCTTTATTTTTAACCTCCCTTTTAAAAAGTGGCTTCATGCAGTAAGTTGTCTGTCTGCAAATATGGAATTTAATAAAAAAAACTGGGGGACTGGCGACGAGTTTCAGGCTTTATTATTTGGGTATTTGTGGAAGAGGAAACTTTCTGCGCGTTCGTCACAGCCATCTCACGGCCAATGTCCGCAATAGCTGATAACATACAATTTTATATCTAACGTTAGCATTACGAGCTCTGAACACGCTTTATCAGTGCTCGTCTCTTTTCTGCCACAGCTTTTAATATTAAGTCATTATGTTTACACATTGTCATCTATTGCAAGGCAAACCATGTTACAAATTTACTATAACAGGATTGAAATAGCGCATTGAGGTTGGTAACAAACAACTATTTACAAGACTGTCACTATTTATGATTGATAGACGGGGTTCAGGCTTTTTTTAAGAGTATTTGCGCAAAAGGAAATTTTTGCGCGTTCGTCCCAGTCATCTCACAACGTACCTTGTCTAATTTTATACGCATACGAGCTTTCTGAACACGCTTTAGTATCAGTGCTCGTCTATTTTGTTATGTTAATTACCTCGTTAGTAAACCAATAACTGCACAGTTTGAATCTCCTCCATACTTATAAATGTGGCGCTCAAAACTGATTACTGTCCGTCGCAGACTGGGAGGAGCAGTTGCGCGCAGTTTACCTTCCCGGTACTTTAGACCGCGGTGTAAACGCAGAAAGCAACCGGTCTGGGGCAAAAAAGGTTCCTGGGAAAAAAGTTCCTGGGACAAATTGTTCCGGGTAATTTCGGTGGAAAAGCGGCTTATATTAAACATTACAACCCCTCCAATGTTCAAACCAAATCTATGCCCTTGCCCCCTGGTACCCCCTCTCTTCCACTTAAGACTGCAGTCACACCTTTTCCATTAAGGGACAATATTTGCCCCCTTTAATCGATTCTTCCAGTTCATGTTTTACCTTTATAAGTACAAAATAAATAATGCTTTAAATTAAACAATGTTCAATAAATATGCAATGATGGTAAAAACGAAGTGATACTTATGGAGTCATTCATTCATTCAGTAACGAAGTAAGTTGCTATATATGAACGGGTCATTGAATCTCACGATTCGTTCAAAGCCACAGATTCGTTCACGTATCAACGCTGTGAGCAGCAGTTCTGCTATGGCTTTCGTTGCAAAATAGAGCAATAAGCCTACTGACAATACTGTTTTAAATGTAGTACATCACTTAATGGTACCCTTCTGTTTGTTGAACTGTTGTATAAAATCAATGTCACATTTGAAATCGTTTGGATATTCGGGAAACATTGCATTCTTGCTCGTATAATATGTTCAACATTAAAAACACTGCTGGATATCAGCCTGCATTTTGATCGCAGATTTAGTCGTACAAACAGCGCGGCTCGTGACAGAACACAGATCGACAGAATGACACTTTAATTTAAGTAGAAAATCCTAAATGAAGATCGCTCGCGCTTCTTCAGCAGTGTAGAGAGACTATTGAAAGGACCGGGTAGAAAAGGTGTTCTTTTAACAGAAAAGCTCTGACTGGGGGGGTTAAATTATTGAAATCTGGCAAGTGGCAACCGTATACCTGAACGCTTGTAAAAACAGTCAATGTGTTGTCGTCTCCTTTATTTGACACAAACAAGTGGTTTTGGTCAAGTTTTTAAAAAAATTAAACATTTCAGTCTCGTCTTTTTTCGCTTTTTCTTTTTAGCTTATCCATTACACAAGAACAAGCTTGGTGTATAGCTAAGTTAAATGAACAGAACAAACAATTGCACACTCGAGTGTCCCGTCTCACAGACAAGGTGGTCCATAACAAGGCCTCAACCAAATGTGATTCTGACGACCAACAGTCAGATGAAAGCTATCCTAACTTACAGTCTTTCCTTAGACTAGAGGACAATAGCAATTCTGGATTGATAGATAAAGATGTAAATGTAGTTGAAGTGTGTGGAGCCAGACAAAAGGCTCAGAGTAGGGGAAAAGGGGTTGACACTGTTCCATCTGCAACCTCCATACTGCAGTTACAAGCAGTCAATACAATTCTAGATTCTGAAGCCATAGAGAGACTTGCTGAGAGTTTGACATCAGTACATGGACATTTTTTTTTTATGGTTTAGGAGAGAGTTGTCCAGAAAGATGCGACTATGAATGTCTCTAGCTGATCTCTAGCTGAAGTCACCCAGCTAATATCACAGATCTTGACTTAGTCAGAATTCAATGATTTTGAAAGTAGTGTAAACAGTTCTGAGTTTCAGAAAATATAAATTGAGAGAGGGAGTTCTGAGAGTGTTAAATAACATTGTTGGACCAAATGTGGACTGGTCAAAGATCACTAGTTGTGTACAAAAGAAGGATGAAACTGTATGAGTACACTGAAAGATTTTGTCAGTCAGCTGCAGCATACAGTGGGATAGCTGACACTCCAGTGTAGGTGCTAGATGATAATGGTCCACTAGATCACACATGGTTAGATGGTCTTTTATCAGAACATAGAAAGACACTGCCTTTCTTAGACTTCACATGGTCCAATAGAACCCTGCAAAACAACTTGGACAGGTTAGCTACTTGGGAAAGAGACTCTGATGTCAAGACAAAAGATGATTGATAGATGATTGCAGCAGCATCCTTTAACATAAACACAGAGAAGAAACAACAACGAAAATGTCTTAAGAGGGGGGGCAAATGTCATTTCTGTGATAAACCTGGGCATTGGATGAAAGAGTTCAGGAAAAACAAAAAGAATGCAAGAGAAATGAACAATGTTACTCAGCTTCTACTCAGTCTGCTTGCTACTCCGAAGCAGCCCCTCCCCTCGTCATTAAACTTGTGGGGCAGCTTGCTGAGGTGTTAACAATTTGGGCTGTGAATGCTTAATTTCTCCAGTAGACTAATTTACAGCAAAGATGGAAGATTCTTTGTAAAATACACAAAGGGAAGTTGACTACCACTTCCATCCATTGGGGAAACACTGGTTAAGTACACTCACAGCCTTAAATGTTATACTGTAGAATAGTGTTGTCAAAAGACCCGGTACTTCGGTACCAAGTCGGTACTAAAAAAATGTAAACGTCACGGTACCAAGTTTTCTTAAGTACCGGTGGTACCGAGGACCCGTTCAAACCCGGTTCCTTGATGCGCACGCATGCACTGAGCGCGTGCAGTTGCGCGTCCTCTTTATTAAAAGCGCTGAGACATGGCGACCGCGGTGCAGCTGATGTGGTAAATCCACTTGTTGATAAAAAAGGAGGAAAGAGCCATGTGTGGAATTATTGCAGATTTGCGGCTGATGACGCGGGGAACATCATTGATAATCAAAAACCCATTTGCAAACGATGTCATCGAAGTTTTCTCTCAAAAGAAACACATCTAGCTAACTTAATAAAACACCTCAAAGACCGACACCAGGATCTGATGAAGTAGTTCAAGCAGGTAACTGTTACGTTTCAAACTAATTTCAAATTTAGAGCTTCTGTTATGAATTATATATCATATTTTAATTTGAATGTCGGAATCAGTTGGATAGAAATAAACAGCCGTTTGTGTAGTAAATCATTAGCATCCGTGATGCGGCTAACGCTAAAATAATAAGTGTTAGAATTAAGATTCTTTATTAACTATTTAAAGCTCCTATACATTTAATTAGGGTAAAAAAAAAAAAAAAAAAAAGGACGACATACGGCGTTCTACACACTAGAAGTTTTTTTAATGATATCCAAAAGGTGTACAAACATGTATGGTTTAGTGTTTATGTCCTCAAAATCAGTCTGTCAAAAAAGCAGTTCTAGCCTAGGCTTATTCTTGGCTGGATACCTAGCAGGTTTAAAAAAAAAAATATGAACACAGTTTGATTAAATAAAAGTGCATTAAAAAACTTATGATACCATTCACTAACATTATGCTACTTCATGCATTATCTAACATCACCTTACAGTGAGTGAATATATTTAAATGGCATTGTTTAACTTTATTAATAAAAAGTGTGTTGTTCAGCTAGCATGTTTTTGTGTTTTGCTTTGGTACCAAGAACCATGAATTTTTACTGGTAAATTTAGTCTAAATTAAACTTTGGTTTGGTACCGAAATTGGTACCGAGAACCGTGGATTTTCACTGGTATCGGTACCGAATACTGAAATTTTGGTACCGTGACAACACTACTGTAGAATATTCCAGTCAGACACCCATCCTCTGTTATGATGTCTACTATGACTGATGTTTCACTGGAGAATGGAAATGTGCCAATCCATAATTGCATTATTTTGGGAATTTTTGTAAATTGATTTAAATATTGCATAAGGATAATTGGTCTATTGAAGGTTATTAAAGGCAACAATCAGGCAGGATATGCTGTTACTTCCTACAATACGTTTCTGTCATCTACAAACTTATTCACAAGTTTCAAAACAAAAGGAACAGAAGTGCAACAGGCCTCGGAGGCCAAACCCTGTGGTGAAGATTTCCTCATAGGTTTCCCCCTCTCAGTAGTTTATCCCCACCTCACTGGTCCATAGGTGTCAAATCAATTAAGACTAGGTTAAGAAAAAAACACTATACTATCACAATGTTTACTGTAATACGGTTATATGTAAAAACTAAACAGTCACCAGAAGTTTACTATGATAAGAGTTAGACGTAAAAACACTATACGATCAACAGACTTATGGAAGAACTGTTCATACAGTCCATGCATGAATACTGCTGGTCTGCTGTTTCTTTGTTTTCTTGTGTTATAGGTATGTGTATACGCAATGATGTCTTCACAAGAGGACACCTGGTGTAAAGCATCACCTCAGATTTCCATGAACAAGCCTTGTGAGGGACAACTAGTCATCTGAGTGACTCTAAATGGGAAACAGACTTCACAGTTATTCAGGTGCCATGGACTTTCAAGACTTTCACTCTTATGCTACATGTTTTTCTGTGTAATCATGTAGTTTATTCAACAATTCAACTATGACACTCATGTAAATCAAGGACACAACACAGAATACGTTATATGTGCCTGTAACTTTTTCAAGTTACATGACTGGAAGATGGGCTTATGCTAACAAACATAAGCTACAGAATGGACTTATGAAGGTTTAAATTTCTATATTATGTGAGAGTTATTAGAACTCTCAAGGAGGGGACTGTAGGATTACAAATTTAAGAATATGTTTAAGATCTGCTGATCCTACATCCTTACATAACATCACATGAAAAAATAAGGTGAACTACACTGTATTGGGCATTCAAGGTAAACAAGTCTCCTGGTCTTCGCTTCTGAGTTTCCTATGGGTTTTTCTACTTTTTAAAGACATTTCTAAATAAAAAAATGCATTTCATTTCCTGCCCAATAATATTTCATTCTTACATTGTAACAACAACATTACAATCAACATTACAATTACAATCTTTCAAAACTGAAGCTAAATTCACTGCAAATGAAAATAAATAATAAAACACTAAGTGGTAACTGGTAAGAGGCACACATTTACTCATCTGAGCTTAGTAATTATATTAGCCCACATGATTACCCCATTACGATAGTAACTATACAGCTACTTATATTATAAAAATACATTTACTTGTAGGTTTAAAGTTCTACATATGGCACATTTAATGTGCACAACAAATATTTTAGAAAAAATTATATTTTAGACAGAATTATGGCACTCCTATTCTGTTGTGCTCTGTCTGTTTGGTGTGCAGCAGTGCTCGTTCACTGAAGTCTGTGAAGTTTTACTGAAGACTTGATTGCATAAGGTTTGTCCACTACTGATAGCTAAATATTTTTGCATGACTTTCCAACATTTACAGATGGAGAATATACCTGTGAAATGCAAATTATGCACTGAGGAAAACACCATGTCTCAAACGCATTAAACAGCACAAGTTTCTGTCAGAGCATCTGAAGGGGAACGCGGTGTTAAACTATATGCATTTACTATATATTAAGGCCTTCCAAATAACTCATAAGGTAAAGCATGTCTCATATAGGACAAATTAGATTTTGCATTTTTCCTGCAGCAGCTCACTCTGTGTCCTCTGTTATTTTTCAGATATGCTTGTAATATAAATCTAATATACATGAATATAAACAGTGTTTCATTCTATATAGTTTATAAAAATAAATCAATATATTGTACAAACTCAATATACTGCCCAGACTTATGTTCATGTATGTATTTTCACACTCACAGAGCTTTTCTGCAGTTCCTCACAGCAGGGACCAGTCTCCATTTCCCCTCTTTTGATTTGAAGTTGTACTTCATGAAGTCTAACTCATCCATCACCTCCTCTGACATCAGGATCATGTTTGCCAATGTTGAGCATTGTGCAAGAGAAAGACTTTTTCTTTTTGTTTCAGAGTTTAAAAATGCCTGCATTTCTTTAACAACAGAATGATCCCTCATTTCAATCATGCAGAGTGACAGATTCATCCATCTTTCAGGACTGACATTGTTTTTTTGACCTCGTTTGAGGTTTTGGATTATGTTCTTGATGCTCTCTGGGTTGTTCTCTGTGTGAATCAGCACATCCTGTAAGAGTCTCTGATTGGACTCCAGTGAGATGCCATGAAGGAATCGAAGGAAAAGATCCAGGTGTCCATTTTCACTCTCCAAGGCTTTATTCATTACTCCCTTCAGGAACCCGTCCAGAGGAACATTTTCACACAGAGTTCTGGACTTTCCTGTCAAGAATATTTTCAGAACTTCACTCTTCTTGTGTAAATAGCAGAAAAACACATACAGAGCTGCAAAAAACTCCTGAAAGCTCAGATGTACAAAGCTGTAAACCTTCCTGTGATAAATCACAGATTCCTCCCTAAAGATCTCAGTGCAAATCCCAGAATACACTGAGGCGTCAGTGACGTCTATGCCGCTCTCAATCAGGTCCTCCTCATAGAACATCACATTGCCCTTCATCAACTGATTGAAAGCCAGTTCAGCAAGTTTCACAATCACTACTCTGTTGGACTGCAGGAGTTTCTCTGGATCTCTCTCTTCATACTTCTGGTTCCTCATATGTGTTTGAATGAGGAGGAAGTGGATGTACATTTCAGTCAGAGTTTGAGGGATTTCTGCACTGAGATCTTGTTTCAGGATGTTTTGAAACACAGTGGCTGAGATCCAGCAGAAGACGGGTATGTGGCACATGATGTGGAGGCTTCTTGCTTTTCTGATGTGTGAGATGATTCTGCTGGCTTGATGCTCATCACTGATTCTCTTGCTGAAATATTCCTCCTTCTGAGGGTCATTGAATCCCTGAATTTCTGTCACACGGTTGATGTAGTTAGAGGGGATCTGATTGGCTGCTGCTGGTCTGGTGGTGATCCAGATGAGAGCCAAGGGAAGCAGATCTCCTTTCATGAGGTTTGACATCAACACACCCACTGATGAAGACTCAGTCACATCCGAAACTTTCTCACTGTCTGAAAACATCAGTGTAATTCTGCTTTCATCCAGACCATCAAAGATGAACACAACTGTACATTCATCATAAATCTTTGAGTCCAGATCTTGAAGTTCAGGATGAAAGTCCTGCAGAAGTGTGTAAAGACTGTACTGATGATCTTTAATCAAGTTCAGCTCTCTAAATGGAAGCACAAACATGAAATCTACATCCTGATTGGCTTTTCCCTCGGCCCAGTCCAGAATGAACTTCTGCACAGAGACGGTTTTTCCAATTCCAGCGATGCCTTTAGTAAGAACAGTCTTGATTTTGTCTTTCTTCTCTCTTCTCATCTCCTCATATCCAGGTTCAGGTGAAGGATCAAAGATGTCATTGCAGTGGATTGGAGTGTCTTGGAGTGTCTTGTAACTTTTCTCCATCTGTAGCACCTCATGTTCTTCATTCACTCCTTCACTCTCTCCCTCTATGATGTACAGCTGTGTGTAAATCCTGTTCAGGAGGGTCTGATTCTCTTGTAGTTTGATTCCCTCAAAAACTCTCTCATATCTGTTCTTCATGCTGGTTTTGTGCCGGTCTTTGACTCTCTGAAGATCATCATGCACTGGTTGGAGAGAATCGAGCTGCAGGGCTGCTTCTGTGTCATGATGACTGATGTGTTTCTGACAGGAGGAGGATGTGCTGGTCTGACAGGACACATATCTGATCTGGTCAGCTCTCACACCACTGAAAAGACATTGAGAGACAAACAGAAAAGACATTTATCAAAATAGAGACAATATTTAAATATCTTTAATATGTAAAGTAAAGTAAAATAAGTGTTTGTTTAATAAACATCTTTTACATATAATAAATCTATTGTGGCCAGTTGATTTCCTGACAAAGTTCTTCAAGGTTCTGTTCCCCTCCAATATTGTACAATTTGTACGTCTCCACCCTTACGGAACAAAAATATATGGGAACATACTCCAAAAAAATAATGTGATGTATTACATAATACATTTCCAATGTGTCATTCATATATATATATATATATATATATATATATATTATTCACATCCTTTTCTTATTATTATCATCATTATTATTATTATTATTATTATTATTAAATCTGTAAAAACTTACAACATTTATGTAATGAGCGAGTACATCATGAATCAATTTTCCAAACTGTGTTTTTGTCTTATCCTGAATTTAAGGTACACCTATAATAAGTGTTTATATTGGGACTATTTTGAGGGCCGCGCCGCTTTCTCCTTGTTTCCACAAGCGCTTGCGCTCCCGTAGCGTCTGTCATTGCTATGCAACCATTAACTTCGCTCTCCATGACATGATGAGTATCAGCAAAGGATTAATTGATTTCTAGCCCTAGCATTAGCTTTACTACTAGATATATTTATGGAGATGAGAAATAAAAAAACCTGCCCTATACAGCTATGATCAGCTGTTCAGCCAAGATTTCGATGTTGTTACAGAAAGGTCGATGCTGATCGGTTGGTTTGTCACATGACCTGCTGTGCGCTTGCGGCATTCTGAAAAGTTGAGATGTTTTCAACCAACTGCGTCGCTTCTATTATGAGCGTGCTTGCCGCGTGCCTACATTTGAAATAACAAATTTGCACGCGCATAAAGCGAGATGTATGAACGGCCCCTGATTGGTTCGATTAGGACAGTACCTGCACAGTACCAAGACGCCTGCAATTTTTATTTTATTTTTAATGCTAGAACGCCAAAAGTTACGGACATCAGCAGCTTTCATATATAATTAAAAAGCATGTCACTAAATTTAATTTGACTGAACAGTGGGAATATTATTATCATAGTTTCCCAGAGAGCAATCATCTGAAGTAGAAATTAGCCTATATATCAGTGTAATTATATAGTGTTAACGAAATGCAATGGTTACAAATTTGACATTCAAAATTTAATTATGTGGCTTATCACAAATAGCCAATCAGCGAGGAACAGCCAAAAAATGCAACGGTTACAAATTTGACATTCAAAATTTTATTATCAGCCAGTCGGCAAACAAGAAGCATTCTTATCAATTATTTTCAACGGAGAACATTAACAGGGAAAAAGCAGAATGATTTATTTAACTTTCGAATTAGATTTCAAACTTTCAAAATTGATTTGAAAATTTGTGAGCCCTGTGCTTGATGTTTTTTCTGATAATTTCTTTACTGCAGGTTGCAGAGACATTAGTTTTCTTGTTCGGCGGAACCATTTTGCTCAATTGTTTTTATGATGGTGTATTTGCCCGTGCAAAAGTGGACAAATCTTTTTAGCGCAATTTTCCACCGGAAAAATTGTGCTTGTTAACTCATGATTTCTGTTATGTGCGTCTGTGCGCACCAATCTTGCACTTCTATCTACTCCTCAACCAGACCACCTACAGACTTCGGGTTTTCGGCATTATGTTAAGGAAGGTCTAATCTCGGGAACGCACAAAAAAAATCCAGGAAAAGATTTACTATCTCTTAGTGTTGTGATCCCATGAGGTGAGAAAATTGCGCTAAAACACTCACCGAGTTTTTATTACTTGTTTTTAAATGCACTGTTTGTGGACTGTGATTTTGAACTGATAAGTGACTAAATGTCATAGAGGCTATTATGTATGGAAGACTAGGAATGCAGGATTTGTTGTGACACCTTATAAACTGAAAGAATAAGGACTAGCATAAATCAATTTAATTAAAACATAAAAGAGCTGAATAAACACAGTATAAGAAGTGGGCATTTAAGTCTTATCCATAAAAGCTCTCTCTCTCCCTTTAATTATCATCAACATACACAGCGAATTACACAAAAAACTTGTTACAACTAACAGTAAACAAATATATACACACATTTTCAGTGGGTGCTAAATAAACTGGTAAACTTCATATCCGTAAAACGACTCAATGAGCTGTCATAAAGTGTGTGCTTTCACTTTAATTTCTGCCGTGATCAGTAACGTTAGGCCTATCGTTCCGGAGAAAAAACCTGCTTTATACTGACCCTCATTCAGAAAGCAGTCTGGTGTAAAATGATTCGAGCAGATATAAACGAATTTCGGTAGAGCTGACGGAGCATTTTCTTCTAAAACAAAATTAATCCACCTCGTCTTCAGTGGCTGCCTCAGATTTCGGGAATAAATAGAGAGAGCCATGTAGATTGATACATCCAGCCACACAACACCTACAACGCTTGGGGAGACATTCTCATCAGTGCAGAAATGGCGGATGTGTACAACTCGCTGTGAACTCGATCAGGGCGGTTCTATGTTAGAAACGGGGCGGTTCCTCGTGGGCAGGGCCTGTGGCTGATGTGACATCACACCAGCACCATGGCTGAAAACAGGTCGTTGGGAGACACTGCTTATGATTTATGGGGATAAAAAAAGAAAATAATTTTTATCACTATAGGGTTGTTGTCTACACACACTGCCAACACACATTTATGTCCAAACAGAAAAAGTTAATTTTGCATAATAGGTCCCTTTTAAATAAAATAGAACAATAAATTAATAGTAGGCCTATTTTAAAAATAAATTGTTTACATTTCACATGTTTAAACCATAGTTTAATAAAGCCAACATTTAAAAACATTTTGGCAGTTTATTCTTTCTTTATCAATTTGAAAATCGTGCTATTATATAGGCTACTCGTATGGGCAACAAATGAACTTCAGACTCTCTGCCATGCCACTCAAAGTAGATATAAGATGCACTCAACTGCACTCTCACGAATACTTTCACCAAAAAACAATGCAAAACCGATGTAAAAACAGTAAGAGCTTCGTTGTGCAGCGTAACAGCGAGTGTCCAGATAAACTCGCGTATTGTGATTGACAGCTAGGGTAATTGGAAAGGGAGCGTTCTATAAAGGCTTTGTGTATAATTTAATCAGTTTAAATAAGATTATTTTCATCCTACTTAGAGAAATGATGAGAAGTTGATCTTTTAGTCACTGGCTTGATTTACTGATGCATTAACAATATTGAACAATTTTGAGAGAAAGAAAATCTGTCTGAACTTGAATAATTACACATCAGAAATCACTGATCACAGATCAGACATTAGAATAAACATGTTTGTGGTGTTGCTGGCTGATCGATATCTTAAAAGTCTGTTTGCAAAGCCTGCGTCGAAATTACGTCTGATTCACCAAATAATCCACAGTAAAATGCACCGAATACAAACAAATAATGCACTGCTGAGGCCCCGTCCACACTACTGCGTTTTCGTTTAAAAAACGGAGAACTTTTGCTACGTTTGCACCTCCCGTCCACACTAAAACGGCAAAAACGGAGACCCAAAACGGAGAAGTTTAGAAACGCTGCCGACCCGTTTTTCGTTTTGAATCCCCGGAGGGCGTTTTAGTGTGGACGGGTCAAAACGGAGGACTTTAGAAACGATGACGTAGTAGAGGCTCACGCTCGGATCTATGATTGGGTGTCATCAGTCATGGCGTAGGCTATATCTTTTCTAGCAGCTGTTGTGCAAGTAAATTCTGCATTTTACAATGCTAACTGCCTACATGCGCCGGAGGCAAGCTATTATTCGAGCGATCTGTGACAATTCCCGGTAAAATAGTGACAATGTGACAATTCCCGTGTGCAACTGACAATTCACGATAAAATAGTTTACGTTTGATAATTCCCGGTATCGACCGTGTACATGGAGCGTCGGTTTTGGGTTAACCCGGGAAGAACCAGCGCATGGTGGGATAATTTTATCAATGAAGTTGTGTTTACACCGGCTTGCGCATGCCCAGTGTTGGTGAATGGTCACGTGATCCGCGTTTTCAGTCGTTTTAATGTGGACGGAGATCAATTCTAATACGCAGCTAAAACGCTGGTGTGGACGGAGATCGTATTCGTTTTAATTCTCCGTTTCTAAACGAAATCGCAGTAGTGTGGACGGGGCCTGAGACATTCAAATTGTAAAAAAAAAAAAAAAAACACACACTGGAGGTGGTCATATGCAAACAACCGGTGCTAGGTGACGTCACCTTGCCCCATAGGATCCACAACGAGCCGTATTTGGAGCTTGATTTAATAAATGCTTATTTTATAATAGGGAGGACGTCTAAAGCTATGAAACTTGCAAGTTCTAATGGTACAAAGACCTCTTATATGCCAAAAGATCAAGGCAAATTTGGTTTCTCATGTCATCACCCCTTTAAAGGAGAGAAAATGTCAAAATGAAGTGTTATTTCAAGAGTTTTGCACAATATTATATAGGGGAGAGATCTGTTCGTTTTTAATGTTGTATTATTTTGGAATTTCAAAGGTTTTTGGTATGTGTGAGTTTTTGGGGTTACTAGTGCTGAAGAGTAGAGCCTGTGGTTCGGCTGACGATTACCCAAACACCATTAAGACTATATGTTACTATATTTAAAAAGTAACAGCTGTGTCCTCTTCAGCACAGTGATAGTCTCCTGGCTAAATATTTTAATACATGCAGGTGTAAGTATTATAAGTAATTATAAAAAATAAAAAATGTATAACATTATACATTTCTCTTTAT
Organism: Rutilus rutilus; assembly: GCF_951802725.1. NCBI lineage: Eukaryota > Metazoa > Chordata > Actinopteri > Cypriniformes > Leuciscidae > Rutilus > Rutilus rutilus. Next base: position 61,160,738 of record NC_140209.1, read on the forward strand.
ATGCGTTTATACTGCATGAGTAAATATATCTGCAAAACATTACACATGCAGTACCATATCTGATCACATCTATATATTATGAAATGAATATAAAATTATAAATATAGTCACATTTTTCAATATATGAAAAGCAGCAATTCTTTATGTATTATTCAATATATTGTAATATATTAACACAATATATAATTCTGTGTATTTTCAAATATACCGTTAAATCATTTAATTTACTGATCATTCATAGGGATTTTTTTTCTTTCTTTTTTTAGGGCCTAATCAAACATACCAAATTCAACTCATCAGCTCATTAGAGGAAACTTCAGTACCTGAATTGGATGTGTCAGATAAGGAAGAGGGATTCCATAGTTCAGAAACACTGCTGTAGGTTTATGATGCACAGCAGGCATTTGGGGGCAGATAAAGATCTGTTATTTAAAGGAGTACTGTCAATATAATACCATCAATGCAGAAAACACATGTGAAATGGTTCAGGTCATACTTAGATGGGAGAGGTTATTATGTGAGTATAGGAGATCATAAGTCTGAGTGGACATCCATGACATGCGGAGTCCCTCATCTATTCAATTCTTGCACCACTCCTGTTCAACCTGTATATGCTCCCAATGAGCCAAATAATGAGAAAGAACCAAATATCTTACCACAGCTATGCAGAAGACACACAGATCTACTTAGCCCTATCGCCTAACGATTACAGCCCCATTGACTCCCTGTGCCAATGCATTGATGAAGTAAACAGTTGGATGTGTCAAAACTTTCTTCAATTAAACAAAGACAAAACTGAAGTCATTGCGTTTGGAAACAAAGATGAAGTTCTCAAGGTGAACGCATACCTTCACTCTAGGGGTCAAACAACTAAACATCAAGTCAGGAATCTTGGTGTGACACTAGAGTCAGACCTTAGTTTCAGTAGTCATGTCAAAGCAATAACTAAATCAGCATACTATCATCTGAAAAATATAGCAAGAATTAGATGCTTTGTTTCCAGACAAGACTTAGAGAAACTTGTTCATGCTTTCATCACCAGCAGGGTGTAATGGACTCCTCACTGGCCTTCCCAAAAAGACCATAAGACAGTTGCAGCTCATACAGAACGCTGCTGCCAGGATTCTGAGCAGAACCAGAAAATATGAACACATCACACCAGTCCTCAGGTCTTTACACTGGCTCCCAGTTAGATTTAGGATTGATTTTAAAGTATTATTACTGGTATATAAATCATTCAATGGCCTAGGACCTCAATATATTGCAGATATACTCACTGAATACTCACAGACCAACAGATCACTCAGATCACTAGGATCATATCAGCTAGAAATACCAAGGGTTTACTCTAAGCATGGCTAATCTGCTTTTAGCTATTATACCAGCCGCAGCTGGAACCAGCTTCCAGAGGAGATCAGATGTGCTCCTACTGTAGTCAAGTCACTTTCAAATCCAGACTCAAAACACATCTGTTTAGCTGTGCATTTACTGAATGAGCACTGTGCCGCTGTTCGTCCAACTGTTTGTACTGTACTGTATTTTATTTTTCTAAACCGTTTTAATTATTCTTATTTCTTATTTTAATTTCTTCTATGTAAAGCACTTTGAATTGCCATTGTGTATGAAATGTGCTATATAAATAAACTTGCCTTGACATGTGACAAAATCCAGTGTGTTACTTAATTTCTGTGTAAATGGACATCCAAAAATGTTAGAGAGATGCATAAGAAAGGACGATTCAACAAAGTAATGAAGTTCTAAATGTAGTTTTGGGAGGAGCGTAATCATTCAGTCATGTCAATTATAATTGCAAGCATATATAAACAGCAGTCTCTGAGCAGCACCATCGACAGCTTTTTCAGCATTTTACCCAGAATCACTGAGTCATCCAGGGCAGACACGTCTCCACACGGCACTTAGTCTCAGCCCAAGAAGTCACGCCAGGGGCGTTTCTAGGATTTTCATTTTAGGGGGGCTCAGCCCCCAATGAGTGTATGATTTAAAAAAGGTAACACTTTAAGTTCCAATTCTCACTATTAACTACTGTAATTAAACGCATTTATGGTGAAATTACTACACTTTCAGGTCAATCTGTGTACATTTTGACCACGAAACATGCGCTGTCACTTTAATTCAGCGTTTGCAGCACAGAAGAAATAGACTCAGTGAGGAAACGATCTCTGCACTGCTGTATACGCACCGCAAACGGGAACGGATCGCCGGACAGCAACCGCGTGCAGTGTGAAAGCTCTAACCCTGTTAACATGGGTACGGAAAAAAATACGCACCGCATACGCACTGCAAACGGAGTATGTGTGAAACGGGCGTTACAATAAAGTGCAATCAGACAAACGGCAACATCTATTACATCTGCTCCATCTGTTTTCCTGAAGCCAAAATACTTCCACACCCATGACTTGACGCCGACTGGACAGTGTAACATTTCACTTTTGTTGCCTGCTCGCTCTGACGGTTCCATCGCTCTTGAAAGTCAGACTCAACAATGTGTGTGAACATAGATAGACTGTGAAACGTAAGTAACGCATGTGAAGCGGTGTGAAGTAGAAGACAATAATGAGGTTAGCGCCACCCGCACCTTAGGAGTAGGTTGTACGCATATGTTGGAGCGGATGCTGAAAATAGACAGGCGAACAGACAGGCGGCAAAATAAACACATTAATCGATACTCTTGCGGACGCATTTAAACCTTGGTGAAAACATTAGGGATAATGTAAGCACACTCAAGTCAGCAAATTATATAACATTGTTCTAGTGTTTATTTTAATAAAAAAAAATATTACATATTGTACCTTTGATGTATAGAGGGTTTTTTTTCAGGATTTTAGTTATATCATGCTAACAAAAAAAATGTATTTAACTTTTGTTGCATATACACTATGTTTAGGAATACCAGTTAATGTGATAATGTGAACCCTTTGTATTTTTTTTTATTTTAAAGTAATAAACATTACATAATTTCAAAAAATTAATTTCATTACAGTTATACTATATCTTTAAATTAGTTTGGTCCAACTTATATTGACTTATATTAGTCTAAGACAATTAAATAAGAGTTGATTAAATTAAATAGCATCAACAAAATAAAATGAATTAAATATACCTTAGAACATTAATTAAATTACGTTGAATGATGTAAGAAGATTTAGTTTGACAAACCTAATAAAGTTGATGTAATCCAACTAAATTGTGTTGACTAGGGCTGCACGATTTGGGGAAAATGTCATATTGCGATAATTGAGGTCAATATTGCGATTACGATTGCGATATAATAAACAAATGGTTTCATGAGTCAACTTTCTTGGTTCTCAAGGAAAATAAATGCACACACAGATTAGTAATAATCAGCCTAAAGAAAAAAGTTCTTTAGTCAAGAGCAGTGAGTGTTTTTCTCTGTTCCCTTTGTTCTTTGATTAACTTTAGTGACAGATTTTTTTTTTTTTTTTTTTTGCATTTTTTGCATTTTAACAAGAACAAAACATAATTTACATACAAGAGTACATATAACCATACATGTCAGGTTAAAGAAAAATAATAATAATAAAAAAGAAATTGAAAAAAAAAAGAAAATAATAAATAATAATAACTTTAGCGACAGATGTAATTAGTGGCTACTGTGCACTGTCCCTTTAAGACCAGCCGCTGTCAGAGACGCGGATCTCACACGCGCCTCATTCTTTCACGAGTTATCACAACTCTTCATGTTCATCATAAGACTACTCTTATGTTATGAAGACACTCGACAAAAAGACATTTTGTAATAATTGTGTGTGTTATTGTTCGTTCAAGCTCGAAAGAGAACTGTATTCTGTCATGCTGTTTTGTGCGCACGCACGATATTAGCGCGAGTCTTTCTGTCTGTCACAGTCAGGACATTCACAGGCAGCACGTTCATTTTGGCATACATGTGTGTTGTTCGTTCTACCGCGAAAGAGAACTTGATACTGGCGCCCGTCTATCTGTGTGTGTGTGTGTGTGTGTGTGTGTGTGTGTGTGTACGTGTGTGTGTGTCAGGAGGACATTCACAGGCGGCTCGTTCTTTTATGTCTTATCGCGCATGAATGGTTTAAAAGCATTTGCATTAATAAGTGCGTTAACAGCGCTAATTTGTTTATTTAATATAAAATCGCAGCATTTTGCGTCATATAATCGCGTAGACTTGACATCGCGATTGCGATTGCGATACGATTAATCGTGCAGCACTAGTGTTGACCCAATGAAAAATGACTTGATTTGAAAAAAGTAAATTAAATCGAGTTAAAAACGTTCCTAAATTAAATTGAGTAAGGGTAATGAATTCATTTTTAAGTGTAGATGAATATACTCACACAGGGTCGAAGGGTACGGCTTCATTACAGAGATCAGTGGGGTGAATCATGGATCTGTTCCTCTTCATAGACACACATCTGGATACTGGAGATGCTGCTTTCTTTCTCTTCCTGCTGGTGATACTGAGAAAAACAGAGATATATTGCAGATCATTTCTGAAGCCAGAAAAATGTACCACATTTGCTTATTTATTATTAAAAATAAAGTTAACCACAAATTTTTCAATTGCTCTGCCTTTGTAAGCCCATGTCTCTTCCAGACTTTTTTTTTAGGGCGAGCCAAAGTATCCTGCGGGCATTATGCAAATATGTTTCATGGTGACACATCACGGATAGGGGTGTAACAGATTGTAGTTGATACAGACAAGGCCCCACAGTTCTGCATGCATGTGATTCGTGGCTTAACTGCAAATTGTAACTATAATAAGGGTAAAAGTTTATCATTTGCAAGTGTTTGTCTAAATGAACTAGTAGGGCTGGGTAAAAAAATAAAAATTAAAAGATCGCTCTGGCTCAGCTCAGCTCAAGAGCAGCAGCGCGCACATGATCTTCTCTTCCCCCTTAATACCACCAGTTACCGTGCGAAATAAACATGAATGAGCATCTGAAAGTGTGTTAAAAGGTAGAGTACAACTTATCGAAATCCGTATCATGTCACATGGAATCGCTCAATCAGTGTTTCAACCGTGGAAAGACGTCAGTAAATCAGCTTGTAAACAATGTCATGTAACGTCACATTTACCTCAGAAAAACCATATCCAGTGACCATAAACTCGTTAGTCAGCTAGAATAACTCTAGAGAGGAGCATTTTGCTAAATATATGCACCATATTACATATTCATTACATTTACATATACATTTACTCATTTAGCTGACGCTTTTATCCAAAGCGACTTACAATTGCTATATATGTCAGAGGTCGCACGCCTCTGGAGCAACTAGGGGTTAAGTGTCTTGCTCAGGGACACATTGGTGTCTCACAGTGGATTCGAACCCAGGTCTCTCACACCAAAGGCACGTGTCTTATCCATTGCACCACACCACCCGCCACACCATCATTAGCCTATAATTTTTAACGTTCTTCAATTTTTAATGCATGTTTGCATAAATCTGGCAGGTTTTTATGACAGCCACCATTTAAATGTTTATATTTCATATAACTTTATTATTATAAAAGTAAATAAAAGTGTAATCGAAGTGTTTGTATACAAATTAGTTCATTTGTAACTTCAATATTATAGTAGGCTAATGAAGCTTATAGGCTACAACTGACGCCCATAGTTTACTGCATTAGTTAAGAGATTTGTTTTCCTTGAGAAAATTTGCCATGTATTGTACCTGATATCCAAAATTATCAATATTGAATCGAAACGGAATCGAAATCGAATTGCAAGCTTGTGAATCAAAATCGAATCGAATTATGAAATTTGTGTCAATACCCAGCCCTATTAACTAGCTTCCGGCAGATGGCCGTATGCATAGATTTACGGCGAAAGACTAACCTTTGACCTTGACACACAAATTAATGACGAATGTGGAAGCGCAGAAGACAGAGCAAAACAAAACACCAGTCATGAATTACATAAGTCTAAAATGAGAATTTTTAAAGAGAAATGTCGGAGGAGGTTGAGTTTGTTGCCCAGCCCTGCTTGTTTGAACCATGAGAGGTGTCAAAGTTTTCGCTACTCTTACATCCGACATCGTCATACATCGACAAGTCTGAACAAAAATCCATATCGCCCAACTAGTGGTGCAACGGATCATCATTGATCTGTGATCCGTTCGGATCTATGGGTGTTTCTCAATATGCGTTCTTCAGCGATCTTGCGTCCTTGTGTTCTCGTTTTACGTCATCATTAACCGTCGAAGTTCAGACCCAATTCCAGAGAATGTCTAATATGGCGAGAAGTTTCACTCTCAGTACACTTCCGGCTTCTGAACTGGTTGTAGTTCCTCTCTGATTCCATATGAGGGCGCTCACAGGACGAGTGCAGAATGAATGGAGGTCTATGGCGCTATACCAATAAAAATCCACTTTTCTCAGGATATAATTTTTTGTCTAGTAATTTGAATGTTGTATTCAAAAGGAGATGCAAATAAATTACACATTGCTGGGTGTTAGATTTTTTTTAGTCACTTATTTGCTTTAAAAAGTGTTTTAAAGTGTCAATGACATCATACACATGTACGACCAGAGATACTGCTTAACGGCAATCCTTCACTCACTCTGGTGCGTTCGCGCTCTGCACTTTCTTTTCACTCGAGGCATCGACAACACAGCTGACACAGGTAAACACACGTGCTAGAAGAGTTTTTGTTTTGTTTGTTTCTGGTCCCGCTGCGGATGACACGATGCCATCAAGCGGTATCTCTGGTCGTAATCAGTCCTTCACTGACCAATCAGCGTTCATTAGCAGAATGCTAGCGTGTTATGGGCAACAACAACTCAACCTGTAAGAAATCAAAACGACATAAGTACTCGTTCGTTCAACTTTCGACCTATAACCCATGTTGAACTTGCAAAACCTACAATCAGATCTGAGATTTCTCAACGGCAATCGGGTGAAAGAGACGAATTTAGCTGTCTAGCCCCATTGACTCCCATTCATTTTGCACTCATGGCGATCGCCCCCAGTGGAACTCTGGTGGTACTACAACCAAAATTCGGTACAATAGAGCTTAATAGGGAGTGGGTAGGCTCTCCGTAGACGGGCTCTGCCCAATTCTCAAGAACGCAAGTACAGAGGACGCATGAAAGAACCCGGATGTGTTCTTGATACCGAGGATGCATCGAATGCAGACTAGAGCTAGTACTCGCCTGGTGTCCCAGAAGTCATTGCGGCCGGTTCCGAGTTCGTTCTTCCAAGGAAGCTTGGCAAGACCGGTCTCCACGAGAACACAAGTCCGTTCTCTGCGTTCTTGGAATTGAGAAACAGCGGCACACACGTGATCCGCGGATTGATTTATGAAAAAAAAAAGTTGTGCGCATGTTCAGTCCACACACAGCGTGGTCATGGCGAGCGGACGAATGGAGGAGCTTGAACGCCCCGCGTCATTTAAATCCCCTGTATGGGAGCATTTTGGCTTCCCTGTCAAATATAATGATGAAGGAAAGAGGTTAGTGGATAAAACCGTGACGGTGTGTAGGCACTGTGGCACAAGAAAGCCATATGACAGTGGAAACACATCAAGCATGGCCACGCATTTGAAGCGACATCACCCCGGTGTTTCACTGACAGGAGTGAAAACGAAGGCTGCTCAACAACCGCCGCATTTAAGCAGCCCCTTGTTGCACAATCAGACCGGGCTAAAGCCATCACAAACGCTATCGGTGTGTTTCGGTTGTTTAAAATGAGGGCTTTAAACATGCTGAAAGTGCTTGAGCCACGTTAAGACATACGACATCCCGTCGCGCACCCACTTCAGCGGAAAAGTTTTTTATTAATGGTCATTGGTCCATGTTTAAAGTAAGGAGATATGCCTTTTTATGTTGCACTTTAAGTTGTTTTTCATTAATTATGAATTTTCATTAATTATGTTAAAAGAAGATATTATGCCTTGTGCACTTTAAGTTGATTTTATATATTTGAATAATTTAAAAGTGTTAATAAACAAAAAGACAAAACTTATGTTTATTTGTCTTGTCTTTTTTTTTTTTTTTTGCTGATCCGAGAAACGATCCGAACCGTGAGTTTTTTTTGATCCGTTGCACCCCTACGCCCAACCCTACTTGTTAGCTTTTTAAGAATAATTCACACAATATAGAATACATTATAATTTTACATGTTATTGATTACTTATATCTGTAGTATTTTAGTTTAGAGACCCGCCTGAAACTTTTTTTATTGAATCATTCTTTCAAGAGATTTGCTCAGTAAAGAAAAAAGTCTTTATGACTCATTGAATCATTCATTCAAATCGATTAAAAAAATAAATAAAAATGGTTAGATATTTTTAAATAGACTGCAGATATTTAAAAAATATATATATATATATATATATATATATATATGATTCAAAATTTATCCAGAATCGTGCAGCTCTAGCAGATAATGAATAATACTCACACAGGATCAAAGGTCACAGCAGGTCTATCACTGAAATTAGGGGGAATAATCATGGAGTTGTTACTCATAGACACACAGCTGAATCCTGAAGATGGTCCATTACTGAAATTTGGGGGAATAATCATGGAGTTGTTACTCATAGACACACAGCTGAATCCTGAAGATGGTCCATTACTGAAATTAGGGGGAATAATCATGGAGTTGTTACTCATAGACACACAGCTGAATCCTGAAGATGGTCCATTACTGAAATTTGGGGGAATAATCATGGAGTTGTTACTCATAGACACACAGCTGAATCCTGAAGATGGTCCATTACTGAAATTAGGGGGAATAATCATGGAGTTGTTACTCTTCATAGACACACAGCTGAATCCTGAAGATGGTCCATTACTGAAATTAGGGGGAATAATCATGGAGTTGTTACTCTTCATAGACACACAGCTGAATCCTGAAGATGGTCCATCACTGAACATAGTAGGTTGAAACATGGTGTTACTCTTCATAGACACACAGCTGGATACTGGAGATGCTACTCTCTGAGTGTGGACAAACGCCTCCTCCTCTCTCTCCTCATACACACTCATTTCACAGGCAGGTTTCTGTTTCTCTTCTTCTAGATTACAGATTTTATTTCAGGCCTGTATTTGGCAAGAAAAAACACGAAAAATACAGTGAATCTTTACAATTAAATTAAAAAGTATCTCTTGGGTTTTTCTAGATTATTCTAATTTCATAAACTTTCTGACCTTGACTGTTTCATTTAACAATGGCTTTTTTTTTCTATTGTGCATTTTGTGGTAAGTTTTTGCATTTTCAATATTCTTATAAAAAAAAAATTATACACCCCGTGTGTATGTGTATGTCTTGTATTCCCTATTTATGGGGACAAATGTCCTCATAAGGATAGGATTAAACCTGTGAATTTTGACCTTATAGGGACTTTTTTTTTGTCCCAATGTGGAAAACGGCTTATAAATCATAATAACTTAAGTGTATAGATAACATAGAACAAACGTTATATTGACTTTACAGGAAGAACGTTTGTTCATAACTTTGAAAGAACCTTGAGAGAAAGTTAGCCAGAGTTATGAGAATGTTTCCTGATGGCTGGGATAAGTCGGATAACGTTACACTAATCAACTTTTTTTATGGAATTTCGCTATTTGTAATTGAAAATATGCTATAATTTTCATGATCCATGTCTTAACTGAATGTTACGAGACAAGAAACGTTTTGTGTTTTTAACATATTAGACATATAAATAAGAGTGAATGTACGTTTGGTTACGGCCTAGCTGAGTTTCATTTTAATTCATGTAGGCCTAAGCGTGTTTGATATATGGACCAAGTTCTCGGCCCAATATGTTTTGCTCTTTTTAGTTTCTGTTCATACATCGTTTTATTTAGTTTATTATTGTTTTCAGGTAACAGCACAAGTTACAATCAGAAATAAAATATGTGTACGTTTATCCATTTTCATGAGTATTACAGTGTTTCCACTGTCTGCAGTGATACAGCAGTTAGTAAACAATTAGCTTTAACGTATTTGAGTTCGACATATTTACACGCAAATGCTCTATCTATAGGTAGATTTTATTGATAATTCTATTGGTAGTATAAATATAAAACGTTTTAATAAACTTACCGTGACAATTGAGGACATTCTTATCTTGAATTCTCTGAAATGGCGTTTGTTTATCAGACTTTCGGTTTCACAGACAGGCGAGGCGAGTTCTAGGAAGAACCCGGGGGGAGGAGTCGGATCCAGATCCAACTCCTCCCACCTTACATACCTAAACCCAGAGCCAAATCCGGCGAAACACGGAAGTAAAGCAGCGCCGCCATTACTGCGTGCTTTGCTGCTAAGGAAGTAGCGTTGGTCCCGTAGGCGGCTGTAGCAGATGTAGCTGTACGAAATGTTATTTTTATCTATTTATCTTTAATTTTGTATAGTCGCCCTGCTGTATGGCTACAACACTTCCCTCGGCCGGCCATGCAGTCACACACTACTTCGAGAACTTTGCAGTTTTCTCTCTATATTGTTACTGACACATTATGGTACGAGTTCACTGCCCGTGAAAACCGCACGACACCTTTTAATGTGAGCTCATCTGCGAAGGTATGCAAGTATCTGGCCAATCCATCCGGAGCTCATGTAATTCTGACCTTCAATCAATGCCCTGTACTTTAGGTTCTGAAGCTCGCATGCCAGATGATTAATAAAATAATGTTGAATACCTGTAAGCTGCCAACTCTCACGCTTTCACCGTGAGACACACGCAATTGACACTTTTCACACGCTCTCTCGCCACACATCCATTTTCTCACGCACATAAAAATCGAGAAAGAGGACACGGAGACCGACAGACTAGACAGAGCAGGTTAGTTATGATATAAAAAAAAAAGCTCAGCTCTCAGATTCTGTCAATTTTATTATGAAATTCAAACAATAAATATTTTGGCGTTTGTAAATGTGACGTGACAGATCCCTATGGCACGTGAACCGATCATAACTTAATAGTAAATAAACACGAATGAACAATGTTAAAAGAAACAGTAGCATAACCTACCGAAATGTATATTCATCATACATAATATCATCAATCAGTGTTTTTTTTAACCGCGGAAAGGGTTTAACAAAACAGCTGGAGAACAATTATGTCACATAACATTTACCTCAGGAAAGAAAAAAAGAGTATTTTGCTAAATATGTGTATATTACATGTTTATTATATGTTTTCTTATATCATTAAATAAAGTTGTTATTATAATAAAAAAAACGCATTATATTTAATTTGAGTTATTTTTAACCTTAAATAATACTGCCAGCTGAAGGCTCTCTGTATGTTTAACTTACAGCATTAGGTGAGAATTTTTTTTCTTGAGAAAAAATAAGGCCTATCTTGTGTACCTAATATTTACCCAAATTAGTCAATATTAAAACAAATCACAAGAATTGAACTGAATTGAAATCCTGAAATTGTTTCAAGCAATAAAAAAAAAAAAAAAACGTACCAGAAATTGTACCATATAATATAAACATTGCAACATGTTGTCACTAAACCTAATAAAATTCAGTTTAGTAACTAAAATGTTTTGACAATCACAATATTTAAGCCCCAGGATCCGCTTTCATTGAAATGTCATTAGAGGACACCGGCAAGTGTCACACCCTCACACTTCATAAAAAGTGATGGTCAGCAAACCAGAAAGTATGGTCTGATGCATGGACCGGTGCATGGTCTGCTCTTGGACCACCATTATTCAGTTTATTAACTTGCCATGAATTATTACACAAATGTTCAGTAAATGCGTGAAGAGGTATGCCTAGGCTAAATATTGTTTTGACAGTGGCATCATAAAATGCTTGATATGACTCATACCATATGAAGGCTACAGTAGCCTAGCTAACGTGAACGATAATGCTAACTAACGTTACCAACCTCCCTGCAAAACTCACCACAACTTTGTAGGTCTTGTCCCTCATGCTGGCCCTTACAAAACCCACAAGCTGACCCTCGGACACGCTACACCCAACTAAGTTACATGACCCGATTTGAAGTGGTTTTCACCCCTTTGAATACTTTTGTTTTCCTTCTTGAAAACAGCCATCACGGCAGCCAAGGAGATCATGATTGTACTGATAAGTCTACCGTGCAAAAACGCAACACAGGTTTTTATTTATTTATTTATTTATTTTATTAATGATGTCTTCACGGAACTTCGCGGGGTTTAACCAGACAGTTACACGAGTTCCACCAATCAGATGCATCACTGTGGGATGGTGGGATTGTTCAGGATTGTGGGTAATGAAGTCCTTATCCAAAACATCGCGAACAAAAGGCATTTATCTCAAAACAAGGTTAGTGCCCCATGAACTTTTGGCGTTTATATGAGCATATACAATATCTCTATAGAGCATCACAGTCCCGCCCACAGCCGGTGCCGGAAGTAAGAATTCAATACAATTTCTCCATTGACACTTGGGGTATAAGCCATAAAAACGTAACCATACATGGTAGACTTAAAACCAGCTACGGCTGTACTAAGCAATTGTATACGCTCATATAACACTGTGAAACGTGCTTCTAACCATTAACTACAATTCCATTTGAACCACTGATCCGATGGTTGCTTTGTCTGAAGCAGCAACTGCTTCATCCTCTTTGGGGTTTTATTTCACTCGTCTTAAAGGGATACTCCACTTTAAAATGAAAATTATCACCCTCATGTTGTTTCAATCATTCAAACCTGTATGAATTTCTTTCTTCTGCTGAACAGAAAGGAAGATATTTAGAAGAATGTCAGTAATCAGACAGTTTCTGGTCTCATTGATTTCCATAGTATATTTTTTTCCTACTATGGAAGTCAATGAGACCAGAAACTGTCCAGCAGCCTTGGCACCTCACCAAGCGAGGTCGCTGTTACTGAAGCTTCGAGTAATGAACCCATCAAAACAATTCTTAAGTGATTCAGTGCTTCACCAAAGCTTCATTTGCCCATCACTACAAGAAGCCACTCAATATAACTACAATAATGACAAACTCAAAATTAATATTAAACGGTGTTGAATTGATTGATAAAAAAATGCAATAAACATATTTGTACTATTTTTCAAAAACATGATAGAGGATTAACATCTAGAGGATTTTTTTTTTCTGGAACGCTATTATTGATAATATTAATTTGAAGACTGCTTGGTTGATCCCTTTTAAATATTGTATCAATAAAACATTTAAAAAATGTGCATAGTACTATAGTATTGATATTGATTAATTATGCTCATTAAAAGGGAAAAAGAGCTGTTAACGCATTTGTTTTTTTATTGTAAAAATCAATCAAAGTTTCTGGAGGGAATTGGCAGAATTCATCTTTAAGTTAGAAAAGATTAAAAACTATTTTTCATTAAAATATATTATTGTGTATTATGAAAACGATGCTAACAGAGGGCTTGATTGTTAATTTATATACTCCTGGCAAAATGTTGTATACATAAACAAAAGTATGTAAAATCATCATCAGTCTTTGTGTTTATTGTGGAATTTGATTGTTTTTTGTAAAAAAAAACCACTAACTAACATATTTAAAATACCATGATGTAATTTTTGGATCCCCTGTTACCAATTAAGGCCACACTTTATTTTGTACTATATTGTATGCTATATGCTATGCTATGTTTCTTACTTGTTCTGTCTTCATTAATAAAAATAAAATAAATAAAATAAAAAAAGAAACTAGAAGCAACTTAAAATGAAATAAAGAAATGAGTACTTGTTCATTTCAGAAGTAAAAATATAAATGAATAAATCACTTTTTAACTGATAGATGAATTGGGTTAATTAGGGTGATGTGGGACACCTACATCACATGGATAAAGGCACAAAGGCCAAAAATGTTGAACACTTCTCATCACACAGATAATGTATATGAAATGGATCCACAGGGCAGAATTGTCCTAAAACACTCAGTAAATCAGTGGTTAAAAACAGCGTCTGAAACAGTGAGCCGCACGAACAGGACTGTGAAACATCATATAAAACAGTCTCAGGACGCACCTGAAATACAAATGTGGCAAGAGCACAAACACAAACAAGATAGAAAAACTCATTCTAATTCACCAAGAGCCAGAGAAAATATTAGAGACACACAACCTGTCATCAAAGAATCCTGGAAAAAATAATGCATCACAATTTCCACAAAAATATTAAGCTTTCAAGTTTTCAATATTGATAATAATACAAACATTTATTAATAACTGATCAAATCATCATATTATAATGATTTCTGAAGGATCATGTGACACTGAAGACTCGAGTAATGATGCTGAAAATTCAGCTTTGATCACAGGAATAAATTACATTTAGAAAACAATTATTTTGAATTTTATCAGGATTTATATTGCAATATATTGTAAGAAAAAATATTTCACAACATTACTGTTTTACTGTAATCTTGATATGAACCAAACGTCTGACTTGTATACATTGAAAAAAAAAAAATATATATATATAATTGTCTGCCAGCTGCTAGTGTGTTCCAGGCTGTTTCTAGGTGTTTGTAAACTAAACTAAATTCTGTGTAATTCTGCCTTTATTTATCTTCAAGGTGAGCCTGGTATCTCAGATGTTGATTTTCATCCACATATTTCCTAATGTACCAACAGGAGATCCTCGCTTTCATATTTTCTTCAACAACGAAATCCAGAGCAGCCTGAAGAAGAACAGAAGTAGATGATTGAGTAACAGGAAACAGCAGAAGTTGAGTAAGTGAGGGAGTTTAAAGCGGTTTGACCTTCGCCAGGTGTGCAGCAACACCTTTACCCCTGTGAGATTGAGGGACCTCAGTAGACATCAACTCCACCAGCTGATCATGTGTGATAGTGTACTTCAGTACTGCACTACTCGCTGCTCCTGCTCACACCACAGACACACAGGGGGATGTTGTTATCAGTGATGCAGGCTCGTAACCTAGAGTGCTGCCTATCTAGTGGACATCAGCGCGACTGAATCTGCTGTTTTGATGCTCACTAGGTTTGAGACAGAATGAATAACGTTATTTTCTCTTACCGTCGCAGTCGAGAGTGATTGTGAAGCGCTGATTCTGTCTGTCGTGAATCACACACAGATTCGAGACGTCAGTACATGATCCACAACATGTGTGTTTGCGGAGTCGTTGACTGATCTTATATCCTCGAGTGAACCGAAACATGCAATTTACAGACAGTAAGTGTCGCGCCATGATGTGACGTCACCAAACAGTGTGAAACAACAACAGTAGAGGGCGCTGTGATCATGTTTATTCCTCCATCACAACTGAGATAGATAGATAGATAGATAGATAGATAGATAGATAGATAGATAGATAGATAGATAGATAGATAGATAGATAGATAGATAGATAGATAGATAGATAGATAGATAGATTTAAACTTTTCATTGAAGGATATTTTCCTCTATTTTTCTGGGAGTGACTATGCTATTGATAATGTTGTTAATTTCTTTGTGTTGCATTGTAGGCTAAATTGTTTATTCACAAAAACAAATTTCTCAAGACTTTGCCTAGATTTGATGTCTTTATTGCTGAGATTTCCCTTATTGTAAAATCTCTTAAACTCATTGATAACAGTAAGAACAACAAGTTTCTGAAGAACTATGTGCGGTTTTTTCTTACTTGTTGAGGAGTCAGTTATTGTTTTGTTTTGTTAATGTATTCAATGCAGTGCTGTTTCTTCTTTGTAAAAGAAATAATTAAAAAAACAGCAGAGGGCGCTGTTTATCTCTCACATCTTAGATAGATAGATAGATAGATAGATAGATAGATAGATAGATAGATAGATAGATAGATAGATAGATAGATAGATAGATAATTTTTTTTAACTTTATTTGATTAATCTGCACTTCATTTTTACAATGAAAACGATCGAAAATTATTTTACATTTAATTTTATTTCTTTATTCAGTGTCTGTAGTACTTCTTACCTGAATAGCCCTACTACCTTACCTGAAAATCTTAAAGCTATTTATTTAATTTGTATCTTTATTCCATTTAATTTTTTCGTGCTATCGTTAGTAATGTTTTATTTGTTCTTATTTTATCACTGTCTGTTTTCTTGTCTTTTTAAAAATGTAATTCAAAGTTTAAAATCAAATCATCTTGTGCTATTGCAACACAATTACCCCACTGTAAAAACACAAGTATTGAGTTAGCAAACATTTAGGTGAGATAGTTATAATGGTAATTGAGCAATGTCTATACATGAATAAAAGCCTAAATTAAAATCTGTCATCATATACAGTTATCTCTTCAGAATAAAGTATTGATTGCCTTGACTTTCAATGGATGGACAAAAAAATCACATATATGTTAAAAATACATGACTGTAGCCTATATACGGGGGTTGTTTCCCCATGGTAATGAAAATTGTATAGAATATTGATACTTTTCAAGCTTTCTTATCCAAGTTCAATTCCAGTATCGTGACAAACAGGGAGACACAATTTATTTTTTCAAAGGTGCCGTGACTGAAAAAAGGTTGGGAAACACAGGCATAGACTGATCCATCCACATCTGATCCATCTTGCTGATTTATTTATTAAATTCTCTTCTAATTGTCGCATTACAGCACAGTGACACATCATAAACTTTAACACACCGTTGTCCTTCAATCCTCAGACATCTCCACAGCTGCAGTGTTTCTGACTCCTGCTGCCATGATGGAGAAGAACAGGTTTGGGAAGAGAGATCTGGCATAGAGAGCTGCTTTAGGGATGAAGGAGCGGGACATTAAAATCTCCTTCTTCTTGCTACTCAGAGTCTTCAGGATCTCAGTGGCCATTTCTTCAGCATTCACACCAAAGGACTTCGCTTTGAGGTCTGCAGTTTCCAGTCAGTGTCCAAGCAGAAGGTCCAGTGGAATATAGTGGACAATCCAAACAAACAAGAAAGATGTTAAGAGCTACAAACCATGATCTTCGCATGATGAACTGACGGTGGCGTTCACTCACGTGTACACATGGGTTTTGCTGAGTCCTCGTCCTTTGAGTTTGTGTCTGAAGTTTTTATGAAGGTGTG
Organism: Rutilus rutilus; assembly: GCF_951802725.1. Classification (NCBI taxonomy): domain Eukaryota; kingdom Metazoa; phylum Chordata; class Actinopteri; order Cypriniformes; family Leuciscidae; genus Rutilus; species Rutilus rutilus. Next base: position 61,177,725 of record NC_140209.1, read on the forward strand.
GTTGACGGTGCTGACGGTTATCCCATATTCCTGAACCTCAGCCCGCAGACACTCAAAGAAAGCCTGAACGGCATGCTTGGATGCAGCATCTGAACAAAGCATAACGACTTACACTGACAAAGATATCTAAATATTCAACATATGCATTGATTTATTACTGCTGATTAACTGTATGAACATTAAAGGAATAGTTCACCCTAAAGTAAAACTCCTCATGTCATTTCAAACTCATATGCTGTTGTGTTTTCAGTAGAGAAGTTGATTTAGATGATCTTTAAGCTGGAAAAGAGCTGCATTAACATTCTTCAAACTTTCTCCTAATGTGTTTCATTCAGAAAATAACAGCGGGTTTGGAGCGACATGAATGTGAGTAAATGATGCCAGAATTGATCCTGTAAAACTCACAGCTGGCGCGGAAGGGCACCGTCAGTTTCCCCTGAATGCTGTTGACTAGAAGAATGTGACCCGTTCTTCTGGAGATCAGCGACTGAAGAACGCCTGTGACCGTGAGTAAGATCAGTTTAAAATGCTTGAACACAACTGAGAGTTATTGTTGACAGCAGTGTCGAAGTTTTACCCTTAGCCAGTGTGACGGGCCCAAAGTAGTTGACGTCCATGACAATCCTGTCCATCTGGAGGGACAGACTGTGTACGGGAGCCTTCACCTTCATGCTGGTGTTGAAGACGAGGACATCCAGACAGCCGTAACACTCCAAGATCTCAGAGATGATCTCAGGAACGCTCTCCATGTTACTGAAGTCTAGCTCCACCAGTTTGGGTGGAAACGTCTAAAGTTAGAATTGAACCTCACATATTACATCCACAGTCTTAACAAAAACATTGCAGAATATTTCAGACAATGTTCGTTCATATTGTTAATGGTAATTCTGCACTCACAAGTGTTGGATCCGATTCACTCATCAGACGCTCAGCAAGAGTCTCCAACTTTTCCCAGTTATTTCCACAAAGGATCAGTCTGGCTCCACCAGTATGGAAGAGTTTTGCACATTCTAAAATGACCACAATGTTAAACAACAAATATGCAATTCATCTGCACACATATATAATCATGGTTCATCACAGTCTCACAAGGACATTTATTTTAGAGGAGAGCAGTCTATCATTCCTAACATGCGGTACATTTTCATGTCCTCATTATATATGTCTCAATATACTGGATAATACCACTTTTTTAAGATAAAATTATTAATTATATGAGTTTTCAATAACCAAATTGTGTTAATATTAAATTGTTCCTCTACTTTGGTTTAAGCTGAGCTTGATGCCATTTTTACATTGTTATTTTTGTTTTAATTTAAATTAATTTATACATTTTCCTTATATATGTCCTCAACATCAATTTCCCATCAGCATCCTGTTATTCTTCGCCAGGGTTTGAGTCTGTTTCTGTTTCATTTTGGTCACGTTCATTTCAGTTCCCTGTGTTCATTTCCTCATTTGTTGTCATGATGTTGTGCACCTGATTCTTGTTCAGTGCATTATTAGCCTGTGTTTGTTTATATGCCCTCAGTTTGTTTAGTCTTTGTTTGACATAGACTATAGGATTAAGCTGTTTCTTTGTTGTTTGTTTTCCTCTCCCAGTTTGATTCCCTTTCATTTATTTTCCTACGGAAGAAAAGTGATTTGCTAGTTAAAAGCGATCCACGTCCTCTCCTCCTTTGTAACCACACCAACAAAAGTGTGACAGAACACCGAACCTGTTGATATGGGTATGGATCGCTACCCAGCACCTTTCTTCCATACAGAGGACTCATTAATGGATTTAATCCAGGTAGGTTGTCCTCTGGAACGGCATGTGGAGGAATTCATGGACATGTGCCATCATGTACCCTGGAACGACCACACACTCAAGACCTGTTTTTGGAGTGGGCTTGATGACCACCTCCAGATGCTGATGCCGTGGGAGTCAAGGGAAGTCCAGCTGTTCACTACAGCAGTAAAATGACTACACGCTGTGGATGGATGTCCTCATGCGACCATTGGGGTGTTTAAAGACAGCGCCAATACCATCACTTCCTTGCAAACTCCTCACATTCCAGGGTCTGTCCAGCCAGAGGACTTCCCCACACTCCAGTCCTCCAAGAACAAAGAGTCCGAGCCAACAACAGAGCTGATGCCTTCAGCGAATCCAGAGGAGGAAGTCATTGTCCCGTGTCTAGAGCCAGATGCTATTTTCACCATAAAGACTCCGCCTTAGCCCGTCGATTTCTCAACACTATTTGCTTCTAGATCTGCTGTACAGCCAAAACAAAATTTGTCGCATTGTTTTCCTGTTATCACTGTAAAGCTGCTTTGAAACAACCTGCATTGTAAAAAGCACTTTATAAATAAAGGTGACTTGAATTGATTTGACTCCACTGTGGCTACTCGTTCCCTCAGCTCCACCATGGCTTGCCATCCCTGGGCTTGTGGCTGTGACTGAGTCCTCCAGCCCTGCGGCTTCACCGAGCTCCTCCATCATTCTGGTGTCACCATTGTCCTTGCTGCCACCGGTGCTGCCTCGTCTTCCCTGGTCTTCCCAACACCCAGCTCCATCTTGGTCCTGGATGCCCTGGCACCGGTCTTAGACATCTGGTCCTGTGGCGTCACCCTGTTCTTCCATCTCTTTGGCTTCACCAGGTTCACTTTCATATTTCAAAGTCAAAGTTTGTTTCGGCCTCACTTTGGTCTGTTAGTTTCTCTTCCGTTTTTGTTACATGTTCATTTCAGTTCCTTATGTTCATTTCCTCATAGCTGATTGTTTTGTGCACCTGTTTCATGTTCAGTTCGTTATTAGCCTGTATATGTATATATATATATATATATATATATGCCCCCAGTTTATTAAGTCTTAATTCTGTGTTGTCTTTACATAGGGTAAAGCTGTTTTGTTGTTGTTTGTTTTGCTCTCCCAGTTTTATTCTCTTTTGTTTGGTTTTCTAGCAAATAACAGCGATCTGCAAAATAAAAGCTATCCACCTCCTCTCCTTTTTCAACTTGCACCAAAAAATATTACAGAATTTGGTATGAAAAGATTTCAAAAGATGGTTAAATATCAAAATGACTAGTTATCCTCATGTATAACTCTCAATCCCACAATGAGAAATGGCTAACTTTAGCTCTCTGTTTCTATCCTGCTAAATTTTCAGTAAGTAATAAAGTTAAGATCATATTTCTATATTTACACATTTCTGCTTTACCCTTTTATAGAACTACTTCCTTAAATCCCAATAGAGACATATTCATGTTAAGGTACTGCATGACAGGAATGATCCAGTTGTTCTGAAAAAGCAGCACCATTTCCGAGTGTTGAGAGTGAATCCGTAATCAGCACCACTTTGTTCCTCACAGTTGTCTTGGCTAAATGCCTGAGTATCAGACTGTAGAGATAAAAGACACCAGCTGCGAACACCACCACTGAGAGCACAGGCCAAACTGAGAGACTCTGAAAGAGACATTCAAACAATGCAAATTAATTATTAATGTTTACAAGAATTATTCCATCAAAATAAAAAATATTTTAACATTTGCTCACTCTAACGTCATTTCAAACCAGTATGACTTCTTTTCTGCAAAACACATTATATTATACGGTTTCGATGACTGTACTGAAGAATGTCCTATAATAGGATTTCCCTGCAACCAGGGTCTTAAAAGCTCCAAAAAGGTTAAAAATACTATCAATAGTCCATTTGACATGCATTCTGTAGTTTGTGTTCAACAGAAGAAGGAAAGTTTAAATACATTTGCTTAAATGCTTTCAAAATAAAACATAATTTCTTACCATAATATCACTTATACCCATGGTGTTTAAGTAATGTTAGACCTTAAACAAAGGAAAAAGAATATACATTAATAAGAATTAAAGCCATTTATAAAGTCATGGATTGACTTACATTTTATATCAAACTCTCTGAATCTTATTTTGGACAACCCTGTAGTTACAATTATATTTGGCTTAAAATAAGAGTAGTTTATTTATATGTTACCAAAAAGCATATGCCTTGGTTAGATATTTGTGACAGTCTATACATTACTTTATATTAAACAATACCAGTAGTAAAGTCACAAAGTAAAACTCTCTAAAGTCTATCTGTGTTCAAACCATTTACTCCATGTTGAGAAAAGCTCTAAATATATTCCAGCCTAGAATTAGCCAAGAGTTCCCAGTCTACATTTGGATTACTGCGGCAGGACTGACTAAGAAACAACAACAAAATTAAAAATCAATACAAATAATTGTTGGTCATAACAACACTGAGGTAAACATGTTTTGAACAAAGAACGTCAAATCAGCACAACAGGACACAGTCAACACAACTAGACAGAGCTCGTATTGTTCTTCATCACTTACCACTAAAACGAGTCTTTAGGATTATATGAATCAGTGTTAGTGATCGTCAGCTCACTTGCACAGCTCTAAACACACACTGCAGGGTTTGAGTGCTTTTAATAGCCCACAGCTGAAGCTGTCGTGTGTTGTATATAGCAGCATGGGAAACTGTTGTTAAGTTTAGAAGTAAAGCTTTAAATGGGTTGAGTCTTTGAACTGAGACTGGTGTTAATGTTTGATTATTCTTCCTCAGAAAAGTGAAATTCACCATGATTTCAGAACAAAACTGAGCAATTAATTATCCAGCATATATGTACAAAAGCTTAAAGTCCCATATAAGTTGAACTAATAATAATTTGGAGAACAACTGAAAGAATTCTTTTACAGATCACATCAGACTGAGACACCAGTAACCAGTTTAAACTTCTCTATTTCTCTCTTTGATGAATGTAGTATCACCAGTTGTTCTTAATCCTAAATCACTGGGGGGAACGTGCAGTCAACTTTGATCATGTGCATATTTGTTAATATGTGCATATAAAAAAAATCAATGCAATGATTCATATGCTATGCTTTACATTATTAGTTACTGACAAAACATGCAAAATTATAACAAGCTATTTAAAAAAATAATAATAATAATAATTAAAACTCTTATATTATGGTGAAAGACAAAATATTTCAACCTGAGTTTCATATCTGATTCTAAAGGAACAACTGGGGGGTAAACATTTGTTTGGAGAATTACACTTAGACAAAAATAAATACTGTAGTAATGTAAATAAATTGTATGTAAATGTACATTTTTCTCCAACCAATCTTTAATTTAACTAAATGTTTCATAGAAATATCTATTTAATGTTTTAAAAAATTGTTTTGCTCCAAATTAAATATTGGTGATTTCAGAAATGTTGCTTTAAATACATGGCCATATAAAAGTAGAAAAAAAAGAAAAAAAAATCTATATCACAAATGGCAGCTCACATGATTTAGAGCAAAAATGTCCCCAGGTTAGGGAAATTCCAGAATGAAGTTGATTGCTGTGTCTGTGTGATTCAGATTATCTTTAAAGCATGCTATTAGTCAATCCTGAACTCACTATAAAGATTCAACAGGCTTTACCTCTCAAGGTCAAGTCTTTTTGCAACCACAAAGGCTTTTCTATTTGGGGTTGTCATTTACACATTTATTTCTGGCTATAATTATGCCTTAATATTTAACCTGAGATTTATCTTGAAGCAGAAGGTGTTATGTTCCCTTTGACAGTAATTAGCTGAAAGAATTAGCTTTTTTTATTTTGTTTATTTGAGGCCTAAAAAAGCTTTAGCCTAGAAAACATTCTTATATGACATGTCTTATATCATGTCCAGAAATACTCTAATAATAAAATATTTTCCTAAGTGTAGATGGGGTGATTTCGGAAACTGCCTCTGTTATTGTAGTTCAAAAGCTAATAATGATTGTTACTTCCTGCTTGAAAGGGTAACACAAGTGTAGACCAATTAGAAGACGCGTAACCGCCTGCATCTGTAACTGACAGCAGTGTCAGCCAATTAGAATAGCCGAAACGCACGCCCACAGTGCTAAGCCCCGCCCACTCGCCTAGACCTGCAGTGAAGCTTCCCAGTCTGTTATAAAATATAGGACTGATTTCCTAAACAAACGTTTTCAGCACATGTTGACATCGCGTCACCATTATCAGATGAGAGAGCGGATCACTACTATAGTGTTGTTCAGTGTCTGTGTTTATGAGCTGATACTCACATGAGCGCCTGATCCGTCAGATCTGATCATGTCTGATTTCGAGGAGTTCGAGAAACAGCTGAGCGAGAATCGGCAAGGTACAGTAAAGACACCTGCAGTGTTCATGACCTGTGTGTGTGTGTGTGTGTGTGTGCTCTGCTTCAGTCTATTAAACAGCTGCCTGGACATAACAGCATAACACAATTAACACAAACAATGACTGTGATGATGAATGATAAACAAACGATAGCAACTGTCACCAGGCTAATATAGGTATATGAACACTACTGAAACTATTTAAATTTTAGTTTCAATTTTTCAAGTTTTCGCAATGTTGCCATCTGTAAATCACACATGCAACTAAATGTGCATGTTGCGTTTCTTCATAGGAACACATGCATAATAATTGTAGAATGTATTTTAAATGAAACAGATTTATTTTTAATAATTTTACACAGATATAGTTACACTATATAGTGGCCCCAAAAATATTTGGACACTTTTGAACACATAAGCAATGATTAAAATATAAATATATGAATTTCATTGCATAGATAACATAATTTCAAAGCAAGTGTCATCTGTGTTCAAATGCTACAGGATCTTTTTCTTCATTTCCTGATCATTTTTGCTCAATCCCTGTTAATCAGCTGGTGTTTTGGGGATTTTAGTGCCCGTCTGAAGTCCAGCAGAGGAACCACAGGTGTAGAGAATCAAAACTATCAACATCATACACTAACATTTCACAAAGTTGTTCTTATAACATAATTCTTAGTCGTCTTCAGTATATATTCAATACATCATTGAAAACCTAACAAATAAGCACTGTTATGATAAGACTGGATTAATACAGTGTGTGTGTGCGCGCTCGCTTATAAATATCGAAATGTTACAGTTTCATCTATGAGTTATTTACACTGGCTTATATGGGACAATAAACTGTCTCACAATATATCACTATAAAAAGATGCAACAGTATCATGTATAGTTTACTCGAAATTAAAGTTTACATCAGATATGGTAATGTCACATATGGCAAAACCACAAGGTCACACCTTTGAGCTTCCACGTTATTATTATTGATAAATTAAAAATAAAACACACTATTTAATAAAATACTACATTTAAAACATGTTAAATGTATGCAGTCAGGGACAGAGTTCAAGCATATGCGTCTAACATGATACTTTATTTTTAGCTAAGTGAATTATGAATATTTATATTCTGGTGTCACTATTGCCCTGTGCATTGGGGGAGAAGAACAAGTCCAAACCTATTCAGATCTATGACTAATGTAATAGTTTAATATACAGCGTATGTTAGAAGTAATAATTACTGTTTTAACTCTCTTTTGGCTTTGTGGAAAGCATAGATCATGTTTTGAACCGAATCGTGACACAAGTGTAATGTTAGTGGCTTTTATGTACACAGTGACATCTGATATGACTTATGATACTGAGCTGCTTGCATAATATCCAGTCAAGTACAGTATAATGAATGTAAGCCTTGCAAATGTATATACAAAACTGATTCCTTCTGCAATTCTTTCATAAATAGGTGTGTTCTTTCTTGATTAAATGTGTGTGGTTTGACAGATGGCAACAAATGCAAATTCTTTATTAAAGGTCACATATTGTACACCTTTCTGAAGTTTTATTTTAGGTCTTGATGTCCTTAAGAATATATATTTGCGGTATAAATACCAAAAACCATCTCAATATATTTTTATATTTATATTACAGCTCCTATCTCAGGAGCTTTTTAGGTTGTACTAGAATAGGTTTTCATGCTTGAATGTTCAAAAACACGTAATTGTTCACATATTTGACATTGTTGCAGCTCCTCTCTTTCCAGGCTGTCAGTAACGCTCAGATTGTGTCTGAAATCGCCCCCTAAACCCTCATTCTCTATTCCCTACATTACTCCACTAATATAGTCCACTTGAAGGAGTGAATGAAAAAGAGTGAGTGAATTTGGACATCGAGGCATGGAAGAGTTGCTGCTTTTGCATAGTTTGTGCTTTCTGTTTAATAATCATTTGAAACTAAGCAAACTGGAAGCTCCAGTAGTAATGAAAAGATTTATCCTGAACTCTGTCATGGAAACTAGCATGTATAAACCTTAATTAAACAATTATATTGGATTTTATACCTGTATGATATTACGCTGTACCCACATTGGACCAGCGGCTTGGAAAATGGATGGATGGATGATTCAGTTGCGGGCGCCATCTTCTGGTCAGACGCGGGAATTCATTCGACATGATCCTCACAGTGCATTATGGGTATTCAATAGCTGTTGAGTGTACACCAGTTGTACACTAGTTGCGGTGCATTGTGGGATTGAATGAGTGCTCTCGATAACATCCACTATGGTTTCGGACACCAAATGGCGGTCCCCTTAAAGGAGAACTCTGGTCAATTTTAACATTGAGCTAATTTTTTTGTATATTTGGAGTGCTGTCAGTACAGAGAACAATGACAAAAATCGGTGTTTCCTACACCCAGTTATCCCCTTTTTAAAATTTGCACCCTGTTGACTTCAATGGGGCAAGTTTTAAACCTGCTTTTAGCCTCTTAACGTCCTTGATGTGTCATTACAAGTGCACAGGTCATGTGAGTGATTCCTTCGGAGTGAACGCGAGTGAATCTGACTGCAGTAGATGTGAAAGAAATATATCAAAAATTATGTTTATTCAGCCAGCGCACATTCCTGTATTTACATCCTGTTTTCGGTCGATGTCCACAGTAGTCGATTGTCGAGTTCACGCGCATAGGTTTAGTACCTATGATCACGCGCGTGAACTCGACAATCGACTACTGTGGTTGAGGTAACTGGCTGAATAAACATCATTTTTTATATATTTCTTTCACATCTACTGCAGTCAGATTCACCCGCGTTCACTCCGAAGGAATCACTCACATGACCTGTGCACTTGTAATGACACATCAAGGATGTTAAGAGCCTAAAAGCAGGTTTAAAACTTGCCCCATTGAAGTCAACAGGGTGCAAATTTTAAAAAGAGGATAACACGGTGTAGGAAACACCGATTTTTGTCATTGTTCTCTGTACTGACAGCACTCCAAATGTACAAAAAAATGAGCTCAATGTTAAAATTGACCGGAGTTCTCCTTTAAATAGTGCCCTATTTGAGGTTATAGGTGCCGATTTCGGACACAGTCCTGGTTTAGTTCCTGTCTCTATGAAGCCCCTCCTTCTGAAAAGCACAATGTGCTCTGATTGGTTAACTGGATCAGTGTGTTTTGATTGGTGAAACATTTCGAGCGTGTTTGGGAAATGCCCCGCCCCTTACCATAACTGCTAGTTTCAACACACTACTAACTAACTCAACCAGGCCCCGCCCCTTTATTTATTGTGACGTGTTCGTTCCTGGATGAAAACTGAAGACTACAATGGAGGTGTTTCAGGGAGTTCGGAAACAGCACACCTCTGGCTTCTGCTTAGAAATTGAACAGAGATATTTTGGATTACAGTATATTTTCACTTTTAAAGATATGATATTTCCATTAATATGCATAACATTATTCATGCAGAGAGAGAGAGGGAGAGGCATAAGAGGAGGAGTCGCAGTAGCTCTCCTGGTCGCAGCAAGAAACGGTGCAGCTGGAGCAAAGACAGAAGCAGTCGCAGCCGAGGGAAGAGCAGTCGCAGTCGAGACCGGAAGAGCCGGGACCACAGGAGCAGCTCACGGGATCAGAAGAAACACAGGTGACACTCAACACCAGTCATACTGTCCATCAGAACCAACACAAGACTTGTTTATTCTTGCACCCTTACTGTTTCTGTTGTCTGTAAAACTATAAAGTCTTCTAAGTTGACATCACACAAATAGTTGGCAGAGTTGATTAAGTGTGCGGCTTCTTCCCCATCTACTCTGATTTTTTTTTTTTTTTTCAGCTATTCTCCACGTCGAACCAGGAAGAAAAAGATGTGCAAGTATTGGGATGTTCCCCCTTCAGGCTTTGAGCACATCACTCCAATGCAGTACAAAGCCATGCAAGGTGCGGCATGAGTAATCAAAGATCACGATAACAGTAACTGTCGTGATCACCATTCCCTATGCACTTCTGATGTTGCACACACACAGAGGAAATAAAATGCAGCAAAATGTGTGAAGAAAGACATTTACTATTGCAGCTCGAACTTAAAATACCTCAGTTAAAGTAGAGATAGTTAAGGGATGATTTTGCTTAGGTGGCCAAACAAATCTATCATGACACAGTGTTTTTTGCTGAAAATTTATTGAAATAATGGTTTCTGTATTAAAGATGTATTCAGTGTGTATATATTTTTTTTTACTTATACTGACACTTTTCAGAGTGGATGCTATGGAAGATCCTCTTTACTGCCAGGGAATAAAAAAAAAGTGATTTTCTATCTCTTAATTCTGATATTTTTTTTCACAATTGTGAGCTTATACCTCACCGGCCACTTTATTAGGTACACCTGTTCAACTACTTGTTAATGCAAATATCTAATCGGCCAATCACATGCAGCAACTCAATGCATTTAGGCATGTAGACATGATCAATAAGATCTGCTGAAGTTCAAACTGAGCATCAGAATGAGGAATAAAGGCGATTTAAGTGACTTTAAATGTGTCTAGGTTGTTGGTGCCAGACGGGCTGGTCTGAGTATTTCAGAAACTGATGATCTACTGAGATTTTCACGCACAACTATCTCTAGGGTTTACAGAGAATGGGCAGAAAAAGAGTAAATATCCCGTGAGCATCTGTTCTGTGGGAGAAAATGGCTTATTGATGCCAGAGATCAGAGGAGAATGACCAGTTTCAGCTGATAGAAAGACAACAGTAACTCAAATTACAAGTCTCTGAACACACAACAATCTCTGAACACACAACGTATCAAACCTTGAAGCAGAAGAGCTACAGCAGCAGAAAACACACCGGTGACACTCCTGTCAGATAAGAGCAAGAAACTGAGGCTACAATTCACACAAGCTCACCAAAACTAGTAGAAGACTGGAAAAACATTACCTGGTCTGATGAGTCCCTATTTCTGCTGCAACGTTCAGATGGTCGGGTCAGAATTTGGCATGAAAGCATGGATCAATAATGCCTTGTATCAGCGGTTCAGGCTCCTGCTGGTGTAATGGTGTGAGGGATATTTGTTTTGCTTTCCTGAGTATAATTGCTGAAGATCTCCATCCCTTTATGACCACATTGTATCATCTTCTGATAGCTTCTTCCAGCAGGGTAACATGCCATTTCACAAAGCTAAAGTCATCTCCAACTGGTTTCTTGAACTTGACAATTAATTCACAATGCTGAAATGGCCGCCTCACAATGGTGAGAAAAAAAATTCAGAATTGTGAGATAAAAAGTCTCAATTACCTTTTTAATATATATTTTTTTATTACATGGCAGAAACAAGGTTCCATTGGATGCAGGGTGTAATTTTGAGGTTAATTTTTTTTTTGTAAAACATTATAAAACTCAGACTATGGCCTGGTTTCACAGACAGTGCTTAGATTAAGCCAGGATTAAGCCTTAGTTAAATCAGGGCATTCAAGTAGTTTTTATAAACGTGTCTTAGAAAAAAACATGGTGTAATACTGATGTGCATCTTGAGACAAAACAATGACATTGACATTTTTTAAGATATATGAGTGTGAGTTGCTTTCAGTTAAAACAGCTCAAACATGCGTTTTAGTCTGGGACTAGTTTAAGCCTTGTCTGTGAAACCGGGCATAAATGTTCAGATGTGCCACATTAAATCTGTAGTAAATGAGTTGATAGACTAAGAGTTTTTGTTGTAGTTATTCTTTTGTGAGAAACACTCAACTCTCATCCATTTAACATTTCAAAGGAATTTTTTTTTGTGTGTGAAATTTTGCTGTTTTACAGCACACCATGTTTTCAAATGAAATAATTCAATATTTGTCTGAACTGTGCTTGAATTGGTTGTGTTGTAATGTAGCTGCTGGGCAGATCCCCAGCATTGCTCTGCTGGCTACATCCACTAATGCTGGTTTGGCAGTCGCACCCACACAAGTGCCCGCCGTTGGCAGCCAGATGACCAGGCAAGCACGACGCCTGTATGTTGGCAACATCCCGTTTGGCATCACTGAGGTAAGTGTCCCAGAATAGTGTCCCTCAAAACATTTTGTTTGTACAGTTCAGTTCTCATCCTCTTGTGCAATGACGAATCAGCCATTTAACTTGAAAGTTACAGATGAAAAGTTATTTCTAGAAATGAGAGTTGTTTGTTTTGATGTAAAGAGTTGTGTCAAGTGTTCCTCTATGTATTTTTTTTTAAATATATATAAAGAAAGATATTTCTCTTGGAAAGTCCTGCTTTTATGTTTGTCTCTCAGGAGTCCATGGCTGAATTCTTCAATACCCAGATGAGACTTGCAGGACTGTCTCAAGCTCCCAGCAATCCTGTGCTCGCAGTGCAGATCAACCAGGACAAGAACTTTGCTTTCTTAGAGGTGAGACAATACAGATGTCACTCAGTAAAGTAGTCTGACAGAAATAGACTGCAATAGAATGATAAAGAATATAGGAATATATTCGTAAAGACAATAATAATGGTAGAGTGTTAATATTAGTAAAGTCACTTGAATTTCAAATGTAATTTAGTCCATAACACATGATGACATCGGAAGACAACCAAAGCTTTACGAAATCTAATGAAATGACGTTCAAAGCGCCAATGAGGGTGTGTTCACACTTGGCCGGTTTGGTTTGATTTAAACAAACTCTGGTGTGATTGCTCTGTAAGTGCGGTTCAAGTGTGAACGCTGCCATCCGAACAAACGGACCAGGACCTAACTTTTCAGAGTGTATCAGTCCACTTCCAAACAATCTCTGGTGCGGTTCGACTGAAATATGAATGTAACATTGACCAAAGACATCTAAACGAACCATCGTGATTTCACGATGCGACTCTAAAAAGGACCGAATGCTTAAGGATACCTGGGGTTCTTCTAAAATACTTAAATGGATGTATTAGAAGTTTCTGTGCAAAATGTATTTTTTGAAATGGTTCAGTTCAGTTTATCACTGCTGAATCTCAATCTGTAGAATCATAGAGCTACAATCATTTTTACTATAATTACACATCTATCATAATCAGAGCTTTAGACTATGAATGAGATCAGTGAATCAGGTCATTACATGATGATTACGTCATAATCAAAACTTAACCATCATGACCTGATCTTATTTTCTCTTGCTTTGCTTTATAAATACAAAGTTGCAGCAGCCAAGAGAAAATCTAATGTATTTTTGTGTGAAGATGTAGATGTCAAGGGTCAAGAGCCCAACTAAAGCAAACACTGATCATCATAACGGTGACTTACAGAAACATTCAATAAAACATCAACATCTAAACCTCTGTTAATTCTCAATAAGAACTTTTGTAGATGTATGAAATAAAGTCAAACTGGTTAATAATAAGTGTAATGGCTGGAAGTCAGTTGTAGTTGTGTTTCCTTTTCCTCCCCCTTCACATCTGTCACAATAATTACAATTTTTGTTTTACCCATGCCGTTCAAATAAACCATACATCTCACATATATCAACAGGGCATCTTGCTTTTTTATTATTTATTATGAATTTCTTAAATAATCAAACTTCAGCAACATAAGGGCAGCTGTCTTTCATTGTCTTTCCTTGCAACCGTCCCTCGTATCCAAAGGGGGGTGGAGCTGCGACGCGAGGAAAGGAAGTGAGGATGCACAAATAAGAAATGAGAAGCAACCCTGATTTTTCTCGTCATAGACAATATGGCGCTATGTTGACTATTACAGTTCGGTACAAGCAGGGACGCGGGAAGTGGGGGTGCTGCAGCACCCCCTGTTTTCACAGAATTGTAAATGCAATGCATATGTTAGTTCATTAAAATGTATTCATTTTTAGCATTTAGTCATTTATTTGTAATAAACACTTTAAGTGGGCTATTTAAAAATTGTTATATATGTTAAATTATGTTTTTAAAACATAAGCGCAGTGTGTATTGTGTGTGTGTCGAAATAATTTATCCGCAGCTGCAAAAAAAAAAAAAAAAAAACACAGTCAAAAACCCCACTGTTAGTGTTTTGTAAGGAACAGGCAAATATGTAAAATATAGCAGGAGACATTTTAATTGTTTACTAATAAAACAGTTTTTTTTTTATGTCAGTGTGGGCCATGAAGTTGACGAATCGCGATCTTCGCAGCGCCAGAGAGAAATGCGAGGAGCCGCACATTTCATACGAATTAGGCCTACATAAGCAGCGCAGTCTGTTTTCTTTCGTTTTGAATTGTTCTGCTTAAAAGTAGACATTTCAAGCTATCTATATGTCTCAGGTCTGTGAGGCGATAGGCTACCTTATAGGCCTACGCTGAGTTTCGGTTGATTATGAGACGAGCTCCAGGTTCGCCAGCGCCTCCGTGTCCTGATTATCTATTTTCTAATAGCCTTCTTATTTATTAAAACCAGACAATGTTTTGATGAAACATCGATTAAAATTAAGATACAATTAATACAAAACGAAATTAAATTTAAAGACAGGCTTTGTGCTTTCAGTTTGAGGTCTCTGTGAAAGTTTTAAAACATTCGTTTAGTGCCGCTTTGAGCGCTCACGTCCGTAGCTGAGAACTGTCTGTAACATGTTTTTGTCTTTTTTTTGTGAAATAAATTTCTAAAAAAATGCGACTTAGTCCAGTGCGACTTAAGCTATAGGCCTATATGTTTTTTCTTCCTCGTGACGCATTTTTTTGACTGATATGCGAGTCTGCGACTCTGGAGCGACTTATAAAATAGGCTACGGTAAGTGATTTATTATTTTTGTGCAAATGTCCCATAAAGTCCCATCCTTTAAGGATTAATTTATGTCCCGTTGACCGGTCCATTACGAATAAAAGCAGAATCAATAAAGTAAAAAATGTGATGTGCAGTCAGGTTTAAGTGTGTGCTATTTGAACAAGTGTTCTCACTGATACGTTTGTTGTGATACGCGGAGATTTGACGAGTTTTATAGTCTTGATATTGTTTCTTATTCAAAAGTGGTGACTGCCTTGGATGAAATCAACTGAAGATAAAATACATTACATCTCTCAAGATCTCATTAAACAACTCCACAAACAGCATTACCAGCTTCACTTATTACTAACCAGACTGACTTTATTTCTGTCAGACGTCTTCAGAAATTCTTATTGAGAATTAACAGAGGTTTAGATGTTGATTACTTATTTGAAAGTAATAGTTTGATTTGATGTTACCATTGTGGCGATCAGTGTGTGCTTTAGTCAGGCTCTTGACTTTTTAACATTAGTTTTTCTCTGGCAGCTGTGTCTGTTTGTTATGGTGAGAACAGCAAGAGAAAATATAATCAGATGCTGTAAGCCGATTGATGATACGAATATAGGCATTGTTATGTAGTGGTTTAACTCACTGATATTTTGTGTAAGGTTTGTACGGGTAGTATGTCATTCATTTTGTTTTATTGTTGTGAATCTACAGCAAGAGATCCAGCACAGTTTATTCAGAACATCAAATGATTTTTAAAACCCCATTTACACATGTTGGACTACTGAAAGTTGTATTCGCAAACAGACATCAAGAATCAGCATATGAATCTCAACAATGGTGACATGCTTCATGGTGCAATGCATTCTGGGTGCATCATACGAAACTTATCCATAGCTCCCAGAATGCATTGCACCATGAAGCATGTCACCATTGTTGAGATTCATATGCTGATTCTTGATATCTGTGTGTGAGTAAGATTAGGAGGAGCCCAAAATATGTAAGTGGTGTTAAAAATCATTTGACTTTCTGATTAAATTCTATTATTCTCTTGCTGTAGAATCACAACAATAAAACAAAATGAATATCATACTACCCGTATGAACCTCACACATAATCAATGAGCTAAGCCACTACATGATGATTATATTCTTATCATCAATCAGCATACAACACCTGATTACATTTTCTCTTGCTGTTCTCGCCATAACAAACAGACACAGCTGCCAGAGAAAAACTAGTGTTAAAAAGTCAAGATCCTGACTAAAGCACACACTGATCGCCACAATGGTAACATCAAATCAAACTATTACTTTCAAATAAGTAATCAACATCTAAACCTCTGTTAATTCTCAATAAGAATTTCTGAAGACGTCTGACATAAATAAAGTCAGTCTGGTTAGTAATAAGTGAAGCTGGTAATGCTGTTTGTGGAGTTGTTTAATGAGATCTTGAGAGATGTAATGTATTTTATCTTCAGGTGATTTCATCCAAGGCAGTGGCTGGAAGTAGTTCTTGTGTTTCTCTTTCCTTCAGTGATTATGCTTGTTAACAGCAGGTGTTCATCATTAATGCACTATCATTATTCAATCACTTAATTATCTCATTACCTCCAACACTGATTCAGTGTTACATTAAACAGCCTGTACTGTGCACACTAAGCAGTGTTCATTTCATCTGGGCAAACCCATGTGGGGCCTACATGGAAACCGAGGACAAAACTGGCTGGGTCCCAGTTAGATAGCCCAGGTCAAACCCATTTGGGCCCCACATGGCTGTGTTGGCTGGGTGGGCTACTCTAAGCTATTCCTGACTGAATCAGACTGTCTATCTTCCCCAGTTTCGATCAGTGGATGAAACCACTCAGGCCATGGCATTTGATGGCATTATCTTTCAAGGACAGTCGCTGAAGATCAGACGTCCACATGACTACCGCCCTCTTCCCGGTATCTCTGAGCAGCCCGCTTTTCATGTTCCAGGTCAAGACTTTTGCCATGTTTTACCTTTTCATGTGTTTTAGATCAGCAGACTATTAAACATTGTACAACTTTCTACAGGGCTTTTTCAAAATAAAGCGCCAGATTTACTAAACAGGGTGAATTAGCGTGAGACTGCAATCCCATATAAGCATCGACGGGACTGTAAATTTCTAAAGATGGTCTACTGTCAATGCACTAATTAAAGTACACAGACGCAAAAGCTTATTTCCATTACGACCAAAGAAATCTACCAAGAGCAGGAAATGCAATAAGGTCAGAAACAAAAATAATTGTTCACGCCTTTTCATCGCTAATTTCTCTCTGCCTGTCTTCATGACAGTGGTTTTTTAAAGGGGAGAGAGGGTTTGCGCTGCCCTGACGCAAGCTGTTATTAAATCTGGCCCAAAGTCTGCAATTTATGCACCACTGGCAACATCAAACAGAACTGCAATGGATTTCTTTGTATAGATTAGACATAACATCATTGGCTCAACTAATGGTGTCAGTTTGTGTTGGGATTAGTTGTTTTTCTGACACACCAAAGAAATATGCCATTGGTTGAGTCAGTAGGCTGCAAAAAGGGTTGAGTTTTGAATTCTTATTTTGAAGATATAGAAAACTGACTTAAACACAACCATTATTTTTTATGTTGCATTTTCCAGGGCATTAAAATCCTGTTGTCCTTGTTTTCAGGTGTTGTTTCCACAGTCGTACCGGACTCCCCTCATAAACTCTTCATTGGAGGTCTACCAAATTATCTCAATGATGATCAGGTACACTTTAACCTTGCTTCTCCATCAATTAATCAGTTATTAGGACCTAAGGTCAGTTGGTTGTGTACACTAGCAAAGAGTATCCCAATTTCTTATTGCCCATTCAAAATTGTGTTTGTCAGAATATATACATGTGTGGAAATAGTACATATTACTTTACTGACATACAGAAAGTCTGTAGCTGAAATCCCTTTAGTGTAACATCATCAGCCATGACACTTTTAATCTAACTGGTAGATCATTTTTTCATTTTTAAATGTTAAAACCACGTTGAAAGAGTGAAATGGATACATGTTGATATTTAGGCTCCGTTCACACTGCAAGCAAATGTGCCCATTTTACATTTTCTGCTCAAATTCATTCCAAATTGCAGACTATATTTAAAAAATATATATGATCATAGACCAAATTATTCCAAGGTTATAATGATTTTTGGCCAACCTTCATTCACCTTGGCCCGTATTGTTTTTGTTAACTAAAAATAAAAATAAAAATATTAAATGTGGTTAACTGAATAATATATACATATTAATATATAAAACTTAACCAAAAACTTACCTTAAAAACTTAAACGAAAATTAGAAAGCTAACTGCGACGGTAACTTAAAATCCTAAAATTACTGAAATGGAAACTGGAATTTAATTAATTAATTTTAAAAATGACAAAAACACAGAATAAAATAAATTAAAACTTAAAAGTTTAAAACTTAAAATATAAAAGTAAAAGCTAATTCAAAATATTAATAAATACTATAATATTGTAAAATAACATTGTTTTGTTGTCACTAGCCCTGTAAACTCTGTACTTTGTTTGCACTGATGAATATGTTTCATGTCAATATCTTGCAAAAATTGCGGCTATGTGTCAGTCATTGATGTGTTTGATTATTTGACCCAATCTTCTGACCCATGAAAAGAGCAATTGGTGGTGCAAGGAATATTCCAGTGTTCCTCAACCAGTGTGCCAAATGTCACCTTTTTACCATGCATTTTAATGGCTGACAATGCAGAAAAATGCTCACAAAATAAGAATATAATAAATAAATATGGTACAATAAGTGCCTCCACAAATGTAATATTTAACTTATAATATGCTATGATTATGTCCAAGTTATGTATTAGTTCAAATTTAAATAATCGCATGAATTCCGACTTGACTGGTCACACTGATGCAAACAAAATTGTAACTAAATTCGTATTTTTGCCCTTCACACTGTCATCCAAAAACAGATTTGAGGGATTTGGTCCACATTCAGCTGCAGTGTGAATATAGCTGATTAGATCTTTGATAGGACCCGTAATTACAGCAAATTTGCAGTTATATGTGCAGGTGAAGATGGAGTAAAGATAGAAGTCACACACCATATTTCATAAGTGCGCTTGCAGAAGTTTGTTGTTTCTATTGCAGACACAACCGAGGGGGTTTGGGTAATGGTGCACCTCATTGATCTAATTGGATTTTAGCTAACTAACTAATTTAATCAATTGGAGCTGAATGTACCCTGGTATTTATTTCATTCATATTCTCATATATTTTCTTTCTTGCAGTCGCTGTTACTGCTTTGAAACTCACAGCTCTTTCATTTTTTGTTCCCCCACTTTGTCCCCCAGCTAGGGGCCCGTAAGATCGTTAAGTCTGCGCTCATAATTTGTTCAGTAGTTCTGATCTACTGCTGCCATGCCAACATGTAACACAAGGCAAGTAAGACATTCAGTTCCTCACACGGATCACCTCCTGTCAGCAGGGACCCTCCCCTCGCTGTCCTCTCTCTTCCTTCACTCTCTCGGAGCGCGAACATCACTAAAGGGTCTTTGGGTAACTGGGTTGGGCTTTTGGAGGGCTGTGAATGTGAAATGTTTGGAACGTTTGGTTGAAGCAAATTCAGCTCTCTGCAATGTGCATATAAAACAAACGGGGAAGTGACTCACATTGATGTTAGACCACTTCATGTCTACCGTAGGGCTCATTTTGTCTGGTCTGAATGATTTGAAATTTGGAAAAGAAACCTTTTCAGAAACTTTGATTGTTAAAAAATGTTTTTATCATTACTGCATGCAAAGAAAGGACCTTTCTTTATGCACCTTTCTTACATTATTTTAAAGTGTCCCTATTATGCTTTTTATTATTGTCTTCCAAAAGAAAGAACCCGAATCTGAACCGCCAGAAACAAGTCGTCAATAATTACAGGCTTAATTCCTGCTCGAACCTTCGGTACGTCTGGAGTTAGAGTTTGGTTCATGCTGACAATTTTCTGCGCTGCAAAAGCAAAAGCACTTTTCATGCACTTCCAAAGGATAATTGCTCGCGCTCAAATTGATACGGCAAAACCGACACCATTTTTACTGTTCATATCACAGGCTACGTTTACATGCAACCAAATAAGTCGTTAGTAATCGGATTGACGGCTCAATCGGACTGAAAAGCCTTCATGTAAACACCTTAATCGATCCGATTTAGCTTGATCCGACTGAAATTTCGATCGGATTGAAAGGGGTGGTTTATTCCTTTTCTAATCCGATCGAGAGGACATGTGAACACTTGATCGGATTGAAAACCGAAACTGAAAGGACTGCGCATGTGCAATGACGCTGAAATAGCGTAATGACGTGTGACGTGCTGAACGAGCTATTGTTCCTGTTGAATAAAGTGTCTTATAAATGAGTGTCCCGTCGTTCTGAAATTCTCCTTTCGACTGGTTTTGGGCATTTTTACGACGTGACAAATACAGTGAGGAAAATAAGTATTTGAACACCCTGCTTTTTTGCAAGTTCTCCCACTTAGAAATCATGGAGGGGTCTGAAATTGTCATCGTAGGTGCATGTCCACTGTGAGAGACATAATCTAAAAAAAAAAATCCAGAAATCACAATGTATGATTTTTTAACTATTTATTTGTATGATACAGCTGCAAATAAGTATTTGAACACCTGAGAAAATCAATGTTAATATTTGGTACAGTAGCCTTTGTTTGCAATTACAGAGGTCAAACGTTTCCTGTAGTTTTTCACCAGGTTTGCACACACTGCAGGAGGGATTTTGGCCCACTCCTCCACACAGATCTTCTCTAGATCAGTCAGGTTCCTGGGCTGTCGCTGAGAAACACGGAGTTTGAGCTCCCTCCAAAGATTCTCTATTGGGTTTAGGTCTGGAGACTGGCTAGGCCATGCCAGAACCTTGATATGCTTCTTACAGAGCCACTCCTTGGTTATCCTGGCTGTGTGTTTCGGGTCATTGTCATGTCGGAAGACCCAGCCTCGACCCATCTTCAATGCTCTAACTGAGGGAAGGAGGTTGTTCCCCAAAATCTCGCAATACATGGCACCGGTCATCCTCTACTTAATACAGTGCAGTCGCCCTGTCCCATGTGCAGAAAAACACCCCCAAAGCATGATGCTACCACCCCCATGCTTCACAGTAGGGATGGTGTTCTTGGGATGGTACTCATCATTCTTCTTCCTCCAAACACGTTTAGTGGAATTATGACCAAAAAGTTCTATTTTGGTCTCATCTGACCACATGACTTTCTCCCATGACTCCTCTGGATCATCCTGGATTTTTTTTTTAGATTATGTCTCTCACAGTGGACATGCACCTACGATGACAATTTCAGACCCCTCCATGATTTCCAAGTGGGAGAACTTGCAAAATAGCAGGGTGTTCAAATACTTATTTTCCTCACTGTATAACACAACGGTTCATATGCTCATTTACTCTAAATTATGAACCAGAAATTATAAATGTTAAGTCTGCTGTTTAAAACAAATAAATAACCGATGTAGGAGAATAGTTAGTAGGCCTATGCGCAAACAGCTTGAAACTCTGTATATTCTGTGCGCATGTCAAAAAAACATATACTGATTTGAAGCTTGTGACATTTCACATGATTGCATGATCACATGATTAACGTTCATGTAAACACTACATTCAGATTCATCAACTGGAATATATTCAGTCCAATTGAAACAAAAGTTGTGCATGTCAACGTAGCCACTGTTTATCAGGTGCTGAGGAAGATTCAGATATGCTAATGGACGTTTGGTTTCCGAGCAGAGTAGACCAATTACAATTTCAGACACTGTGATGCTGCAATATATATTATGAGAATACAATTTTTATTGTATTTTTTCTGCCTCGGATGCATGTAAACCCGACCTCCAAAACAACATTAGCAACCTTTAAAATAGCATAACAGTGGCACTTTTGTATGTGACTGCTTTAAGAAATTGCGCTTTGTCATAGTCTAAACCAGGAGGGGCAGTTTGAAGGGGCGCTTACACTAGGCTTTGAGCATGTGAAATTCTTCAGACACTGCAATGGACGACATAAGACGTCGTCATATGACTCTTTTTACATTTTTCAAATCCTGTGACAGGTCATTCTTCTATTGGTCACACGTCTTCATGTTCCCCAAGCTTTGAAATGCATCAAAACCTTCACATGAATTAGTTTCTTGTGTTCCACATTTGCCAGTGGAACAAAAAGTGTAGTGTAACCGCCCCTTAAGACTGAGAAACACAACTGTAGTTACATTGAATAAACGTATAGCACAAATCATAATAATTATTGTAATATTGAGAAGGGCTGGAGTGAAGACCACTAGAATCGTCCCCTTCTGCATTCATAAAAAGAAGGGAAAATCAAGATAATGATGTTTTCTTGTGTTCAACATGTGTCATGGTGTGTCGATGTACTGCAGGAATAGAGCGCAACAGCTGACCTTTTCAGTGGCCTTGGTTTCAGAAGTATATTTTCTATTCATTTCTCCAGAGGGAGAAAATATATTTAATAAAGAGTAATGAAGCAAACAGACCAGCTCTATTACAGCCAGGGTCAGAAACTTTTCCATTAAGGGCCAATATTTGCCCCTTGTCCCCTGGAAGTGATTTCCAGAGACAACCTTTGTAAGGTTAATTTTTTATAATGACCTTATTAAATGTATCTGTGTTGCCTTTTATGTAAAATATGTAAATTTACCCAGTTACTTTAATCAGTCAACATACTAGTATCAACTGTTTTCAATCAAATTTAATTAACATAAACATAGGTCATATGCAAAGGCGGAACAAAAGCTGCGTCTGACATGACATTTATGTTTATTTACACAGATGGCTTAAAAGTGGCATAAATGTATTTACACGACAGTTGCATAATGTAAAAAAACAGGATCTCGTGTCATGGTAGCGCTGCAATATTATGACA
This sequence comes from Rutilus rutilus, assembly GCF_951802725.1. NCBI lineage: Eukaryota > Metazoa > Chordata > Actinopteri > Cypriniformes > Leuciscidae > Rutilus > Rutilus rutilus. The sequence goes on from NC_140209.1 coordinate 61,200,530, forward strand.
AAAATTATTATTGATTGATATTAATATGTGTTGAAAAACGTTCTTGCCAGAACCATTTATGAATATATTAGTTTATTGCTTTTTGTGCAGTAGAAAATCAATACTTCACATTGATTATTTCAGTAGCATAAAAAACAAAACGGCTATTCAAACCAAGAATGGATTATTTACAGAAGTGAGCAAAGAAGGGGTCCCATCACTGACACCATGACTTCTGTCAAAATATCCCGTTATAATCACTGAAGCTGTCTTCACTTCAGAACTAATCTCTTACTAACATTGTATCTGCACTTTGTTGTTTATGATGAGAGAATTCACGAGAGTGCAGAATTCAGCGCACTAACGAAACTCCAGCGTAATTAGCGGTGACTAATCTGAACACCTCTGATTGGCTGTTGCATTCATAAACTCAACAGAAACGTGTGTGATTGGTTATAACGCGAGAGCTGTAATAGATTTAGTTTCATTGTGTAAGGCCATATTTTTGCCCCCTTATCTTGAATTTGGGTTGTTATTTTATTTTTATTTTGGTGTCATTCTTGGCACAAGCTTCTTAATTTCTGACCCTGATTACATGATTACTTTAAACAAAGTCCCCCTGTAGTCAATTATTGTATCCCTTAAAACTCATCTTTGATCACCAAAATTACATATTTCAAATTTATTCATGCCTTAAAATATCTTGAATGTAACTCGACACCCTTGCCTCATTTAGTATGCGCGGTTCTATGAATATGTAAATGAGCCCCGCCTCCACTTACTCTAACCAGCTCAGAGATCCACTCGTTGACGATCACACGTTGATCTGATTGGTCACAAGGTGGTTTGTGACGTCAGAAACACCGGCGATTTCAAAGCGTGTCTTTGATTCACTGCGGTTTTAAGGAGAAAATATTCAGCAATGGTGTCGACTTATGAATTTGCACATGATTTGTCTTAAAGCATATTAAAAACACCACACAGACATATAAACAACATTAAAAGCTTGATTTTCACCACAGGGGGACTTTTAAACCTAAAAGTCAGTATACAAAAGTATAATACTGTATAATAACGTCTTTATGAGGGAATGAAGTTCAACATTTTGAATCATGTAATCATGAGCTTATGCAGTTTTATCCATTATTGTTTAAAAAAATCTCTATTTCTCTTTGGAGACAGTGAATGAGATTTTAACTCCCAGAAGCTACTGTTGCGCTCTATTTGACCTGCCATCTTGTACACCCCCATCATGGGTTCACTGGACAGGATTGGGTAGGATTTGAGCTTTCTGCTGCTGTTGTGTTCACATACCTGTGCGTCCTCGACTGTTGTGCAGGTTAAAGAGCTCCTGACATCATTCGGTCCTCTCAAAGCCTTCAACCTTGTGAAAGACAGTGCCACATCACTGTCCAAAGGCTATGCTTTCTGTGAATATGTGGATATCAGCGCGACTGACCAGGTCAGTCAATTCAGGTTTAAGTATCAAAGGAACACATCCTCTTAGTTTACATGGATCATTATTGGTTAATGCACATAGATTATTGAAAAGTGAAGTCAAAATGAATCTCATAAAACATGTCAAGGACATAATATACGGGTTATATTTCATCCCAAATGTCAAAGACATATATATATATATATTTAGCTAATTATTTGTTTATTACATATCAAGGAAACAGGGACTCTACACTGATGAGCCAAAACATTATGACCAAACATGAGGTGAAGCGAATATCGGTGATCATCTCCTAACAAGGCCACATATTAAGGTCTGGGTAGATTAGATGGTTAGCAAACAATCAGTTCTCTTAATCAACATGTTGGATAAAGGAGGAATGGGCAGGAATTAAGATGTGAGTGACTTTGACAAGGGCCAAATTGTTAGGGCAAGGCGATTGAGTCAGAGTATTTCTGAAACGGCAAGGCTTGTGGGTTGCTCCCAGTCAGCAGTGATGTGAATTTACCAACAGTGGTCCAAGCAGGGACAAACCACAAATCGTTGACATGGTGTTGGGCGCCCAAGGCTCATTGAAGCACGAGGGCAACAAATGCTATTCTGTCTGGTCTGAGCCAACAGAAGATCTACTGTGGTACCAGAAGTGACTCAAAATTGTAATGATGGTTATGGGAGTAATGTGTCACAACACACAGTGCATCTGCTGCATATGAGACTGTGTAGCTGCAGACCAATCATAGTGCCTATATGACCCCTGTCCATCGCCGAAAGTGCCTACATTGGGCACGCGAGCGTTCCTGACAATGGTGTTCCCTGGTGGAAGTGGCCTCTTTCAGCAGGATAATGCACCCTGCCACACATTGTTCAGGAATGGTTTGAGAAACATGATGAAGAGTTCAAGGTATTGCCCTGGACTCCAAAAAACAGTTGCGGAAGACCAACATCATATTAGGCAGGTTGTCATAATGTTTTGGCTCATCTGTGTGTATATATATATATATATATATATATATATATATATATTTTTTTTATTATTAACTTTTTTATTTTGTTTTACAGTTTACTGTTTACACAAAACCATTTTGAACTGAAAGCATAAAACTTTTTATGTGTTTTGGCCGTTCGTTTACACGACAGCAGCGTTTTGGGAGCCTGAAAATGCAAAGTTTTGAAAACGGGTTTCGAAGTGCACGTTTTTAAAACCGGTCTCTGTGTAAACAACAAAAATGTGAATCTCTGAAGACGATGACGTCATGCACATGCGTATTATTTTCAGTCTATAGACCTGATGTAGCCCCGCCCCTTTTCAGCGCTGCGCTCGTTGTCTTTTGACTTCCGGTCTGTATTTTCACAGCGAATTTTGCGTGTTTATTAATGAACGGCTCGTTTTAAAATCTTCCCGGTCGACTGACATTTGTTAAGTCATCTGCTTTAAACATTACAGTCCTCATGATAACTTTCGTTAACTTTACATTAAGTAAATCCACTTCAAAAGTTAATTACTCCTGGACAGCAATGCCATAGAAATATACAGAGCGACCGCAAAAATGGAAGTTAAAAGACAATATTCTAAAGATGGCAGTGCCCTCGTTTCTCTGTACGTGGAGAACTCAAAGTAAAAACTTCTCAGTTTTAAGCATATCGTTGTCGTGTAAACGTACCCTAAGACTATTATGTTAAGGATGGTCAATGATAGGTCAAAAATGTCTTAAATGTCTTTGTGAGATTGACTCAGATAGCGGTTGTGTGTTGTTCAGGCAGTAGCTGGATTACATGGCATGCAGCTCGGCGATAAAAAGCTCATCGTCCAGAGGGCAAGTGTGGGCGCCAAGAATGCCAATCCTGTAAGTTCCAGCCCTCCACACTTCAGCACAGCAGTTCATGAATGTCTTATTATTTTTGCCATAACAGCTGGCCATTATTGACAAGAACAATGAAGCTGTGTACTTATATGGCCATCTTCAAGCTCTCAGTTGTGTCAGAGGTGCAGTCTCGCATTATGTCTTCATCGCATGCAGACTGCTGTGGTAGAGACGCCAGTCACGCTCCAGGTCCCGGGACTGCAGCGGGTGCAGAACTCCGGCCTGCCCACCGAGGTGTTGTGTCTGCTGAACATGGTCATGCCGGAGGAGCTGCTGGACGACGAGGACTATGAGGAGATCCTGGAGGACATCCGTGAGGAGTGCTGCAAGTACGGCACAGTGCGCTCTATCGAGATCCCGAGGCCGGTGGATGGTGTGGAGGTGCCAGGCTGTGGGAAGGTGATGAGTGCCTTCAAGAGTAGGAAATAACCTGAAAACTATCTGTCCATTCACATAATCAATATTCCCCAACCAAACCTTTACCATGGTCAGATTTTAATAGGATTCGAGGAATAGTTCAGCTCTTCAGTGAATTAAAATTCTGCCATTATTTACTTACCCTGTTATTTTATAAATGAGCACATATTGGATATTTATAAAAAAATAAAAATAATACATATAGCTTTGGAACAGCATGAAGATTTAAAAATGGTGACAAAATGTACATTTTGAGCGAATTCGAATTGTAATTTTATTAGATTTTTTCATTTATTACTGAGGCTGCATTGCTTCTGTTTACACTGTTCTCATCATTGTAGTTATTCTTAATACAGGATTATTATTAAGTAAAACTAAAACCATTAAAAAAAAAAATTCTTACTTGAAATAAAATAAGCATTAACTGAAATAACACAAAATATTAAAAACTTATTTACTTTAGGGTAGTTGCCACGGCAACATTTCTCATTTTCGTTTATTTGAACTTGATGTACTAAAAATAATTAAAGCTAAATCTGAAATAAAATAAAAACTATATAGACATTTAAACATCAACAAAAAATGAATAAAAAGACAAAAACACAACAAAATTACTTAACATTACAAACTAAAAACCTAAAATTACTTAACATTACAAACTAAAAACCTAAAATTACTTAACATTACAAACTAAAAACCTAAAATTACTTAACATTAAAAATTAAATGTTACTTTACATTAAAAATATGAAAATAAAAACTTACTTATTAAAAATTACTGTAAAACTCAGAGTAACTTTCTGCCAATTTTGGTTGCCAGTAAGATTGTAAATTAACAAAAGTACCATAAATCATCAACTACAATTGTACTGTAAAAGCACAGCACAACTGCGAAAGCAGCAAAACAAGATCAGCTGTTAATTTACAGTTCTTTACTGTAATTTTATTTATAGTATGTTACCGTTATAATACCATGCACTGAATTAACTCAGGAAACTGACTGTCTTCAATTGCCATTTATATAAATATAAAATATTTGTACTTTGGTAATAATTAGTACTGTTAATTTATTTCATTTGAGTGCACAAAAAAAAAAAAAAAAATTAGTGAAGCTAAATGATTAAAACTAACGCGAATCCCTGCTAGCAAACAAACGCACTCATGCATGTGCTAATGCAGTTAGCAAAGAGATTATCACTGAATTGGCAACTCAAAATATTAACGAAAACTATAATAGTATCTCAATAATGCTGTTTTAATACTTCTCAATACTTATTCATACTCCAAGGCTTGTCTTATAGCGGTAGTTTCTCTCTGTTGCAGATTTTCGTGGAGTACGTCTCTGCTGCTGAATGCCAGAAGGCCATGCAAGCGCTGACGGGACGCAAGTTTGCTAACCGCGTGGTGGTCACCAAATACTACGATCCAGACATGTATCACAGACATGAGTTCTGAGGGCAGAGAGAGAGAGAGAACGCACCATCTGAGTGTGACGATTTAATGAGCTGTATGTAGTTTTACACTTGTCATCTTCTACTTTGACTTCTCAATTACTTTTCCTTATTGAAAAAAAAATTTGATCTGAGTAGCCATGTAGAAATAACTGAGTCATTTAGTACAGCAGTGTCAAGCAATCTCTTCCATGTTAAGGGCTGTTCACACATATGGTGATTTACAGTAGTCACTCATTTTCAATGAGAATTGGTGATTTCCAAAATCAAGCGGGCATTAGGCAACGTGATGTGATGTGTGCGTGTCCGGGAGGGTTTAGTTTTATGCAAATGACAACTGACAAACTACAACTAGGAGTGAAGGCATTAGAGCACATGTGATTTGTCTTGTGTGAGAGAGAGGAAAGGAGCGATTTTACTGTTCTGTACACTCTCAGAGAAGGTACACCTTTGTACTTTATTTACCCCTTAAGGGGGCAGATTGGTACCTTAAAGGTACATATTAGTACCTTTTGAAAGGGAAAACTGGCAGTAATTGTTTAGACGAATTGAGTGAGTTTGGTTCATGCAAACAATAATCTTGTTTAAATTACGAATTATGCATTAAAGCCTATATATAAATAACATTTACAATATACATATACCCTTCTAAAAGAAAGGATTAATTAGCAATTGAGCACTGAGTAGGAATGACCAAATATACTGCCACTCGATGAGCTGATGAAATCACTGTATGTGTGAACGTAAATCCTGCAGCAGTGTATGACAAAACATCTAGTTGGCCCCGCCCACAGTGAAACCTCATTGGTCCAAAATCCTGCTTCAATTACCTGTGTTTGAAACATCAGATTTGCTCTATTTGACTGTGATTTTGAGGCTTTGTGAGAACAGACATATCACTCGACACCTGAAACTTATCATGTTGTGCCTATACTTAGAACAAAGAATATCAGAATATAACATGATTCTCAGACTAGAGATTGTTTTGTGTGTCTTTGTATTAACCTGAAGCTAAATGCTAACTTCAAACAACACTGAACACTGCAAACACACAACTCAGATGCATTACATGCTCTTTAACATAGACATTGACCGCGTTTTGTTAGGAACAGAGCTTCTGCGTCATACTAATGACAGCTTATTCATGTTACTGTCTTTTTTTAACTTAAAAACAAAAAAAAATCTAATATTTAAGTCAACAAATGCCTCCATGATGTATTATATTATATTAATTATATTATATTATTATAATAAATATATTGCTGTTTTTCTTTCCACATTATACTGAGAATTATTATTATTATTTTTTTTTTTTTTGATTAAGGTAATAAGCAAATATGCTATTATCATGAAAATATTGTCACAATGCCAGAAAAAGGCAGAAATTAATGTATTTATTTTGTTTCTTTTTGGGCTGAAATATGATCCAAGAGTGTTCTTGACAGGTTTTATGAAATTCACTGGTAAATTGTTGAAATACTGCTAATAGATACAGTATGTTAATGCTGTAAAGCTGCATATTTGCACATGTGTTTCTTTGTACAGTATAATCCTTAAAGATTGACGGATGAGATTTTATATCATGTTTCAATATTCTTCAAAACAACATGGGCTGCCCTGAACCGATTTTTATGCCAGAATGTATTGGTTCTCATTGTAAAAATGCAAAAAAGGCTGAAATGTCTTCAAAGATGTGAGAACAGATAACATTTAACCAAGAAAACAGCCTGTTTCTCCCTATCATGATGAAAGCAAAAGCCGTGACAGAAATACTTAACAGTATCTGCTGTGGAAAGATGATCCAACAGAGCAGTTTTCGCTCTTATATCTCATTCTTAAGAAGCCAATGTGTCAGTCAGACGATGACTTGTAAAATAGAGACACATACAATAATCCTCCATCATTTCACTTTAAGCTAAAATGTGCCTCAATAGCTCTTTTTCTTTGGCTAGTGCTGCCTTGCCTTCAATAAATGACATGATCTTTAGTGCTGTCTCTCTGTTGAGTGTAGGTTGTTGTGCTCCGTGGTACTGAAGTCCAATTAAGTCTGAAATACACTACTCAACCTTTAAAAACTGAACAGATTGCAAAAACACTAGGAAACATAGACTTGCCAACTTTGTCAAATGTTACAGAGGAAAAACGTCCATTGCACTGAGGATCTGACACTACCACTTTCACAACAAACTCGTGCGGAAATGTGCCTTGTTTCTAGGAGATGTTGGACAAATTAAAACAATAGTTCTGAAATTGTGTTCCAAAATCGGCTCAAAATTTAAACCATGTTTAATCTTTTCCGACTGGATGGGACTGAGCCCCTATGGAAGGAAAAAAATCGATTTAAAGGCACTATGCAGTTTCCGTTTTTGTCAAACAGCGACCCCTAGAGTCGCTGTGGAGTACTTGTATTTAAATACGTTTCTTGTTTTCTTTTCCTTTACTCTTCTGACCGCGCTTTCTTCGTTTTCTTCGTCGACTCTGCCATGATTCACATCTGAAATGCGTGCTAGTGTCTTCCATAGCGGCCGCTTCATATGTTGTTGATGTAAGTGACGTCGTGCCGTAAAGCAAGTCGCTATCGGGATGATTTGCCTCTACTATGAGTTCGTTTACCATCGAAATGACTTCGAAGCTGTTATATTAAAGGTGCAATGCGCAACATTTCATGTTAAAAATACCCGTTTTTCTAACCCATACATGCTTAAAAAATTGCCTGATGGGCTGAATGAGCCCTTCTCTGATCACTGCGATTGCCTCTATAATCCTGTACAGTAAAATAAATAAGAGGGATTCGGGACGGAATGAGCGTGCACACCTCTGGTTGCAGTTTCGCTTGTCGCCAGAGGGGGCATAGTTCTGCAAAAACTCAGAGACTTGCGCAGTGCACCTTTAAGGTACAAATCTTGCATAGTGTGCCTTTAATGCTTTTGCGTTCTCTTTTTAAAAAAAATTCTGCATTCCCCCCCAAGAAACTTTGCCTTCGCTCACAAAAACTTTTGCCTTTCCCCAGGGGAGAGAAAAAAAAAAGCATTGACATATAATATTTGGGACGGAGCCATATATCGCAGTTTTCTGTGAAATCCGTCAACTCCAGCTGACCGATATCTGCAGCCCGGCTCTAAATTTGGCTGTGTTGACTCATCCTGACTGTAATTCAGGGGAAAGATCATGATGTTTCGTGCTTTTACCTCCCCAGCTGCAGTGAGTCATGAGAAGACATCAGACTCGAGAGTGAGTCATGAGGAGAGATTACGTGTAAATATATTTAAAATAAAATGAGATCAGATCAATAATGTTTATTCACACTGAGATATCTGTTTGATCCTTGCAACAACAACAAAAAATCAGTTGTGTGCTGCTTTGTTGAATCTAAATTGAGCATTTTTATGATTGGCAATATTTGTCTTGAAATAATCCGTCTTAGTGTTTCGGCATCCTTCACTGAGGCCTGTACTGCAGTGTTTGAGTCCACCAGGAGGTGGCGCCCTGCTCTGGCTGTGTTTGTCCCCTGCTCTCTGTGTCACGTCTCTCACTGTGTCACAATATGCTGTCCCAAGGCTTCTCAGTCTTTACGGCACAGCAGTTCAGCGGCTCTGGCATTCACACACCAAACCTGTCAGCGGCAGATGGTCGGCGGCGTAGCTTCGAGATGCTTTCACAAATGTCAAGGCTTTCAGACTTTAAGTATTTTGTGTTTCGGGTCACATTTATTTACAATAATCACAATGCAGATTGTTTCAAAGCAGCTTTCGCAGTAATGAACAGGAAAATAACAGTCAATGTTGCAAAATTCATCACTAATTAAACAACTTCAATTTCAGCTCCAAAGCAGCCCTATAAGACAATAGTGACATTGCATTGATTTCCCCTAAATGATAAAGATAATGATTGCTCTCTTCTAAAATTAAAAGTATAACAATAATAATCCCTAACTGGTTTGCTTTTTTAACTGGTTTAAACAGATGGTTGACTCAAAAATGAAAATTCTGTCATTATTTGCTCACCCTCATGTCGATCCAAACCTTTATTACTTCCTTTCTTCTGTGCAACACAATTTTTTTTTCTTTTTTTTTAAGAAATGTCTCAATGTTTTATTTATCAACATTCTTCAGAACATCTTTCATGTTCCACAGAATAAAAGAAATGCATACAGGTTTGGAACGACAGGAGCAGTGTTGATGGTAACGTATTACAAGTAGCGTGACTTAAGTAATCAGATTTGACTTTTTCCAAGTAACTAGTAAAGCAACACATTACATTTAAATTTACCACAAAATATCTGAGTTACTTTTTCAAATAAGTAATGCAAGTTACTTTGTTTTCCCATTTAATGACTGACAGCTCTCCTGTCTCCATGTTGACAGAAATCGTGAGTGTGGTGGTGTGTGCGCTGAATGTAAACATGATAGTTATTTTAGTTTTAGACTAAAGCCCTATTCGCACTGGATTAGTATTAATTGTGAGCAGGCATTTACTCATCACAAAAACAGATTCAGTATTCCTCAAAATGAATAAAAACTGAAATGCAAAGTCAGAATATTTTTCAAAACCTGCAATAATGAAATGTTTTAAATTACACACGTATACTTTATGTATTCAATCTCACTTTATTAACCAGTTGTCTTTGCTGCTGACCTTCGATGATCCAATGTGACCATACTAATAAGAAGAAATTACTTTAACTGAACATCACATTTGTGTTTCATTGTTTGTTTTTGTTGCTGAAGAGTGTTAAAGGGATATTTCACCTGGAAATGAAAATTCTGTCAGTAATTACTCGCCCTCATGTTGTTCCAACCCCGTAAGACCTTCGTTCATCATCGGAACACAAATTAAGATATTTTTGATTAAATCTGAGAGCTGGATCACTCCTCCATAGGCTTCTAATGGATTGGAACTTGCTGGCCCAGAAAAGTTATTAAACACATCGTTAATATAGTCCAAGTGACTACACTGGCTCAATCTTAAGTTTATCAAGCGACGAGAATACTTTTTGTGCGAAAAAAAAAAAAGAGACTTTATTCCACTATTCATTTCCTTCTCTCTGGGCCTCGAGTGAGTTCACGTAGTAAAACAGCGCAGCGCTTCTGTGTTGTACGTCACACGCATCACACACATGACCAGTAGTGAGCCTGCGTGTGACGTACAACACAGAAGCGCTGCGCTGTTACACTACGTGAACTTTTTTCTCTGATGATTTCACTTGGATGTCAGTAGGGGAGACAAGACCAACTTCTGCTTCATGCCGACTCAGTTTTAGGGTCTCATGACCCTTTAAATCCACTCTGCTTCTCGCCTGTGGTCTTCTCTGTGTTATAGAGTCATTTTCTGCTGTGTGGCTGAAGCTCAAATGATTGCTTTCCTGATGCAGGTTAAGCAGCCAAATGCTGTTTCTGTTTAAAGATGTAACCATAGGCAGACACGAGGTGGATGAGTGTTCACACACATATGTGAATAGATCACACATCTTTAAGCCATTTCCCCTTCTCTCTCCCTTTCAATTTCAGACCAGCCTGAAAGCAAAAACACAACAATGGAGACAATGCGATTCCATGTTGGACATCAAACCCTTTTCCCCATGCACTGGATCACTGCTGTATTCAGCGCTGTTAATATCAGAGAATGAGTGTGTGCACTGATTTTTGTAGATGTTTGGAAAGGAGATTTTGCTAATTTAATTACCAGCGTGCCATCTATATTAAATTAAGATAGTACTAAAGGAAAGACAGTATTTTGGTGTTACAAATTAACCATTTGATTGCATCAATTACCTTTTTTAAACAAACATTGGCGTGTGAACTGTTGATATAATTTTTGCTCTGTACCCTTGAATATATAGGCAAAAAATTGGGGTAATTTGGAAAAACATTAATCTAAAAATGAAAATGTTGTTCCGAACCTATATGACTTTCTTTCGCCTATGGAGCACAAAATTCAATTCAATTCAATTCAAATTTATTTGCATAGCGCTTTTCACAATACATATTGTCTCAAAGCTTTACAGAAAGTGCATTTCAGAAATATACATAAAAAAATACAGTTAGTTAATCATGTATTAATTTAGGGCATAATATATCGCCAGCGTCGAGTCGTCTCTTCACAGGCGTCGAGTCGTCTCTTCTTCACGGGTGTTGGGGCATCTGAAGGTTCCATGAGAGGCTGGATACAAACTGGAGCTGACGATCTGTATTTAGCATCCCGAGATAACAACAGAAAAGCAGATGGGAAATAATTAGCATAGCTGCTGTTCATAATATTAATGCATTCAACATGATTCAACTGTAGTATAAAAGGTAAGTATTATGTGAATGCTTGGCTAAAGAGATGTGTCTTTAATCTATTTTTAAACTGGGACAGCGAGTCTGAGCCTCGAACAATATCAGGAAGGCCATTCCAGAGTTTAGGAGCTAAATGTGAAAACGCCCTCCCTCCTTTAGTGGACTTAGATAGGCTATCCTAGGAATGACCAGAAGCCTCGAATTTAGTGATCTTAAAGAGCGCGATGCATTGTAGGGCGATAGAAGATCCGTTAAATACACTGGAGCTAAACCATTTAGGGCTTTATAGGTCAGTAGTAATACTTTGTAATTTATATGGAACTTAGGGTAGAGTGGGGGAAAACGCCCCCCACCTGTTTTTCCCAAAATAACCACTAAAAGTAGTCAAGATACATTTTTACTGTTGCTATGCACTACGTTGATAACGGGGATATACAAATCTCTATGGAGAAGCTGACACCAGCGACACATTTTAAGAGAAGAGGATTACATGGTAAATGCTATAGTTTTCAGATATTAGTAAACAAGTGTTTAAAAGAATATTGTTCTGCAGGATATCGCAGTGATGTATGATAGATGAATAGTGAAGTCTGTAGTTTGAGATCATATATTATTTATAAGGAATATAATTATATTTAAAAAAATCTTTTTTTTTTTTTTAAAAACTCATATCTTGTGGGGTAAAACGCCCCCTACGCTGAGGGGTAAAACGCCCCCCCTGGGGGCATAGTTTCTCTATCATAATTACTATAATAAAATATTTCTGTCTATCAAATCCTTTGTTTTACACTTAATGCAGTATAACTAGGTGGTAAAATAAAAATATTTGAACAAAACATGAAAAAATTATCTCAAGTGAGCATTAACTCACTAATAAAGCTTGCTAGCACAGTTAGCTCACTGAGGGAAGGTAGTTAATTTAGCCTATTTTGAACATTGCTGAAATAAATATTAATATATATACATGTTGATACATTACTTGCCTTTTACCTTTAGAGATTAAAAACTATTGTCTGTTAATTTTGCTGTTGATCTATGAAGCAAACTGGTTGGTAAGAAAGGGGGCATTTTACCCCACCGCTGGGGCAAAACGCCCCCTTTGTACAAAACTATTTTCAGTGAAAATACTAATTAATTTTGAAGGCTGAGCAATTTTAATATTTGGTGAATAACTCCTGCCATAGTCACTCAAAACCGGGATGGCAATTCTAGTCACATTTATGTTTTGTTTCACTGTAATGTCACATTTTCCTTAAGGGGGGCGTTTTCCCCCACTCTACCCTAATAGGTTACCAGTGTGATAGAATTGGTGTTATATGATCATATTTTCTTGACCTAGTAAGAACTCTAGCAGCTGCATTTTGGACTAACTGTAGCTTGTTTATTGAGGATGCAGGACAACCAGCTAATAAAGCATTACAGTAATCTAGTCTCAAGGTCATGAATGCATGAACTAACTTTTCTGCATCAGAAACAGATAGCATGTTACGTAGCTTAGCAATGTTTCTAAGGTGGAAAAAGGCTGTTCTTGTAACATATGAAATATGATTTTCGAAAGACAAGTTGCGGTCTAATATAACACCCAGGGCCCGGTTTCCCAAAGCGTTCTTATCTCTAAGTAGTTCTTAACCTATTCCTTAACCTCTCTCTTAACCTTATGGCACGATTCCCGAAACGTTCGTTCGCTAAGTATATCTTCTGTAAGTCACACTTTCGTAAGGTTGGTCTGGACCACTCTTAGCTTTACCTTATCACTGTTGCAGGTCTATATGAACATAATTCTGAAGTTTTAATACACCCAGACAGTATTAAATTAGGCTAATTCAAGTGTTTTCATGCAAAGAATAAAATTGTCATTACACTGATTGTTGTTAGATTTTTAATTATATTATTATACAATATTATTAATTTAATTAAAACGCTCTTTTAAAGGCCAGTGAAAGCATAGGCTACTGTCAGTTAAGTCCTATTCGGACGCTAATATTGTTTCTCATGGGCTCGTCCGGTATTTTAAACATTTACAGGGGTAAGTCGGTGATTTTAGTGCCGTCCGAATCCATAATATCAGTGTTTTTCTCTCCCAACCCGCGTAAAAATCCCTGGCCAAATTAGTACCTTCTGTTTTTTGACAAACAGGTCGTGTGGTAATTTAATTGCCGTCTGAATCCACATCTCTGAGTTTACAAGAGATTCAAAATTCACAGTTTAAATCCTTTTTGATCACTGCCGAGCACCGTACGCAAGATGTAAACTTTTATTACTGAAATGCTGGAAAGTATTTACAAGAACAATATTTCATCGCAGCTCCACCTCAGCGAACAAAAATGGGAAAGAGAAGAAGGCACGTACATTTTTGAAAAGGTTATTGTGGCAGCAATAGGCTATATGTTACAATTTTAAAATATGTAGGCTAGGCTATTATAGGCTATTATAGTATGGATTATTTTTTATAATATCCAATAATCATAATAAATTGCAATTTCAACTATTTCTGAAGTGCTTCATTTATAAAGATCACCGCTTTCTCACATAAACAGCCCCTGCACGAGAGAATAATTGATTCTCGAGCCATCGATATCAAACAATTCAGCACCATCGCCACGGACAGCGCCGGGTAACGTCGCACGTAAGAAGGTATATCTTAAGCAGCTTCCTAAGGTATGGTTCGGGGAACACACTTAGGAACATAAACAACTTTGGTAAGATATATCTTTCGAGCTTTCTTAGCGCGCTAAGAGTGAGCGTTATCGGGAAACCGGGCCCAGGTCTTTTACTGTGTAGAGGATAAAGTCATCCTTCTAAATTAAAGTTGTATTGTAAGAGGTTTTGTGGGCAGTTTTTTGGGCCAATAAGTAATACCTCCGTTTTATCTGAATTTAATAGCAGAAAATTACACGTCATCCAGTATTTTATATCTTTAATAGACTCTGTCAATTTAGATAATTTAGTGTTTTCATCTGGTCGTGATGAAATATATATTTGAGTGTCATCAGCATAACAGTGGAAATTAATTCCATGTTTTCTTATAATATTACCAAGTGGCAGCATATATATTGAGAATAGCAGAGTGCCTAACACAGATCCCTGCAGCACTCCATAGTTTACTGACGTTATCTTCGATTTTTCCCCATTTAAACAGACAAAATGGTAGCGGTCTGATAAGTATGATCTAAACCAGTTTAATGCCTGTCCATGAACACCAGTGTAGTTTTGTAGTCGATTTAAGAGTATTTTGTGATCTAGTGTCGAACGCAGCGCTAAGATCGAGTAAAACTAGTGGTCAGAAGCTAGAAGTAAATCATTTGTAATTTTAACGAGCGCAGTTTCTGTGCTATGATGCGGCCTGAATCCTGACTGAAATATTTCATAGATATCATTTTCTTGCAAGAAAGAGCACAATTGAGCGGACCCAACTTTTTCTAGTATTTTAGACATAAATGGAAGATTTGAAATGGGTCTGTAATTTGCTAGGTTATTATGATCTAATTGTGGTTTCTTAATGAGCAAAAGATATCAGGCACAATGTTTCAATCAAAAGTGAAATTTTTTAATACTCGTTGCTCTTATTATGCACAATTCATCCATGCATGTTATTTCAAAGACAAAGGAAAATCAAAATGTAATACCTGGTTCAATATCTGTAATTACTTTCCTTTTCAGCTCCATTCAACTCACTTACTCGTAATCCAATCAATTTCCGATGGATAGAATTAAGTTCCACTCACTTTTTTCACTTTTGATACTCTGCTTCACTTGGAAAAGTATCAGATTGCAGAAGTAAAACGAGTCGTGAACTACACTAACAATGTCTTGGAGTCTGTGACTTTAAAACTCTTGATTATTGTTGAGTCTTCAGGCACAGACATGCGCTTTCCGTTTATAGCGCGAGACTCCAATTGCAATGAAGTATTGAAGCACGTACTGCATGGTAATGTGAAACGTGAACCTTTACCAACATCATTTCCAGTCTGAAGTACCTTACAATACCTTAGAGTGCTTTAAAAGTGTCCTCACATTTTATCACATTCAATTGAATCAAAAAGAGCGTGCGCTGTACTCATTGATATACAGATGTGGAAAGACAGTCTCTCTAGAAGAACAGATTGCTTATTTCCTCCTCTCAGATGAATCGAGTACTTCTCTCGACATGTCAGATCCAGACAGCTCAAGCACAGTTTACCCTTGACAGTTTGACCATGACTATATTTAAGTCTTTAAATCAGCTGATAAAAAAGAGAAAAAGCTTAATTAAAGGTCATTCCTTTCAATTGAGCACTTTTTGACCTCTTAATAAAGATTTTGTGAGATTTTTTTCATTGACCTAGTGTGCCAGCTCTCTTTTCCTTGAGTTTACGCACTGAATTAATGTAAACCTCGACTTTTGGTGTGGACGTCTCAGCTGTGTGTGAACAAACAATGTCTATCATGTCACATGTGTCCTCTCTCGAGCAGAATGACAGCCAGCTCTCCCAGAATAAAGACGTGATTGTGACTTTTCAAACCTCCTGCAAGGTCGGCATGTGGCAGACGGGGTATAAATGAGAATCACACGTGTAGACTGGATCCATTGTTGCTGTTGTGATGGATTTTTAATAGATAAGATAGTAAACTATATATTTTAAACTATCCATGATTCTAACAATTCTAACATCTAAACCTCTAACACGTTGAAACACAATGTTCTAAGACGTTCTGTTCTTTGTCTATTTGTGTTCTCAAGTGCTAACCATGACAAAATCAAAAATACTTTCTGTATTATGTCATGATATATTGAGTCATCAACTGAGCTCTTATCGCTTTACAATGATATTTTTGCTTATGCCAGTAACAGAGGGTAAAAAGGGGGCTTGCTTTACCAATTGAACCAATCATATTGATTGGAGGTGATGTGAGTTAACTCATGAGTTCGTCACTTGATCTTTTTTGTTGTGTCTGTCTTTATCCTATAAAACCTGATGTATTCCATTTGCTGGGGGGATTCTCTCTGAAATTTGTCTGAGATCCTCCGGCCATGCTTCTTCTTGGGACTGGGAGATTCTCTGAGTACTTGAGTACTCTCCCGGCCGTGATTAAAGCATTTAGAGGACATTTGCTGAAGTCTGTCTGGTTATTATTGCTGCGCAGCAAGTTAGATGGGGTAACAAGTTAGAGTTAGGGGACTCGGCCAAGGTCGACTGTAGACGCGCTAGAGTGTAAATATTATTGAATGGGGACGTCGACTGTAGACGAGACCCAGAGAAACTAACGTCGACTGTAGACGTTCGGGGACGTAGATTTTAGACGAGACCCTGGTAGACTTAGGCCAGGTGCGAAATAGAGAAAAATCCACCACACTGCCTTTATTTGTGTGCGATATTCCTCTGGTGTTGACTCTGTAATTCCATTCCTACTCATTTTAATAGGAGGATTAATACTCTGCCTGCATATATGGCCCAACTGCAAAATGTATAATTTACTCAGTAATGTTATTTACTTCCATGAAACACAAAAGATGATAGGCAGAATCTCAGAGCGTCTGTACTAAAGTTCTGTAGATGATCAATACTGCAAAGCCTGAACCAATACAACAGCTTTGTGTGGGGAACCGATTGAAATGTAAGTAATTATCAACTAAAAATATTATTGGTGAATAGCAAGGTAAATTTGATCTTTTTTTCACACAAAGCTGCCCCTAAGGCTTGGAATATACAACGCGTGAGTTATTGTATTTAGATATGGTACTAAAATGATGGCCTCAGTTTCCATATTTACTCTTCCAGTGTTTTTGAAAAGAGTTGCTAGCCAGTGACAGCATTTCTGAGCATTTTCACAAAATTTCTATGGCCTCCAGAATATTTTGAATGAATATCAGAAAATGCAATATATCAAAAGAAAGAACAGACCCTTTGCTTTTACACAACAACAAAAAGTTTTATTCTATTCGTCATCTTTGGCAGGGAAAGATAGCCTGGTTGACACCAGACCCTTCTCAGTTGTAACTGAGAGTGGGTCTGGGGAAAGGTCATTCACAGCCCATTTCCAAAGGGGCGTCACCAACGGACGTCGCTTAAATGCCTCTGGGCGCAATTGGATAGACCCCAAATCAATCAGAGCGATCGTTATCGTGTAAAGCCCGCCTCAACGTTTGTGATTGGTGATTTGGAAAGATTGGAAATGGGCTTGAATGGGCTCTTGGCCAGACGGACTTGCAGAGCAAATCTCAAATTTGCCAGAAGTTCGTCAGGGTTTTCCCAGGCTAAGGGAAAGAGTCAAACACTGAGAATCACAATTAACAATGACCAGAACAGACAAAGAGCAGAACCAATGGGATATAAATGTACAGGGTGAACTGAGGAACCAAACTAGACACAGGTGAACATAATCATTAATGAGGGAAACCAAATCAGTATATACCTATTTAAGGATAGTTCACCCAGAAATGAAAATTGTCATTAATTACTTGCCCATGTGGTTCCAAACCCGTAAGACTTTAATTAATCTTCGGAACTCAAATGAAGATAAACAGAAATCTCTTCGTTAAAAAATATCTTCCTTTGTGTTCCGAAGATGAATGACAGTCTTATGGGTTTGAAACGACAAGGCTGAACTAACCCTTTTCTGAAACTGAACTGAACAAGCAATTTCAGAAAGGGAAGATGCAAAAAAAAAAATATATATAATAAGTATTATTTGAAATGAGAACCTAATTATTTGATAGTTATCCTTCACATTGAGCATTTAAAGAGCTAAAAAATGCTCTGAAGCCAAACCGACAGCAAGATAATGTTTTAAATAACAACCCCTGAGGGTGCCTATAATGTGCCCTCAAAAATTAGTTTTTTTTTTTTTTTATAGTAGCATCTCATTCTCTCATTCACGTGTGTGAAAGGGTGGTGGGGTCAGCACGTGAAGACAAATCTCACACTCTTGCGAACTAAAGTACCCAGATCTTGAAGGACAGCTTCTTCCCATATAGCACCATCCTGTGTTGTCTGTGTATTCAGCACATGGCAGGAGCTACAGGAGGAACTGCTGCCAAACGTGTTCACCTCTCACGTGTGGCAGAGCTCGCCTGATGGGTTTGAACATCCCATTTTACAATATAATCCTATTTTATGTCGTACACAAATAGCTCTTTTTGTCTGTTTTCTGTGAGTCATTCTCAGGAAACGGTGCCATTTGCACCCCATTTGTGTCCTCATGACTTAACAGGGTACACAACATAGTCACATTTTTTGATAGATTGGACTTGGTTAAGTGTGTAGGCCTACTGTAAATTTTCAATAAAAAATATTGTGATGTTTTTCATTTAAATATCTTCCAGTTTGCATGTAACCATTTATATCCGTTATCTACATTTTAATTGGTTATATAGAAAAACAGATCTTATAAATATAAAGTGAGTTGTGAAAAATAGTCTACTTACATGTTAAATTAATGTATACTTCCAGTAATTATTTTAGGTTTTTCTATAAAAAGAAAAGTTGCAGAAGCATATTTGTCTTTTACCTTCGCTTTCTGTTCAACCCCTTTTATGATGCGACCCCCCACCCCCATAACAATAGTTGTTTGATATTTCTGAAATCACACCACGTTTTGAACCACATAAATCAAACAAAAGTAAGTTTATATTTCAGGTTCCTTCAGCATTTGATTATATTTATACTTCCATTGTGTTTACAGGTTTTACAGGCCACAGTTCAACTTCATGATAAACAAAATTTGTAATATAAAGGATTTATCAGTCTGTGCCTTCTAAAGTTTCATTACTGGAACTCGATATTTATTCTTTCAGAACAATTTTGTTTAAAGAAATGAACACTTTTCTTCATAAAGGATGCATTGAATTTCTATTTCAAATTAATTTTGTTCTTTTGAACTTTTATTTGAACTCTGTTCATCAAAGAATTCAGAAAAAAGTGTCATGATTTCCAAAAAAAAAAAAAAAAAAAAAAAAAAACTTGAAGATTGAAAAAATGAAGATTCTGTAATTTACTCAACCTCAAGTTTTTCCAAACCTGTATGAATTTCTTTCTTCTACTGAACACAAAAGAAGATATTTTGAAGAATGTCGGTAACCAAACATCCATAGTATACATTCCATAGTATTGAAGTCAATGGGGCCCATCAACTGAGATTTTCAATTTTGGATGAACTATCTCTCTAAGCAGCACAACCGTATTCAACATTTATATGATTAAGAAATGTTTCAACCCTGAATGATTCAAATCTGATGTAACAGGGTTGGCACAAAACCAAGAAGAAAGAAGAAAGATGTCATGGATAATTTTTAAAACATTTTTGCTGTTTTAATATATGACATAATGTAAGACTCACTGAAACAGAAAGATTCTATCAGTATCAGAATGAATTCCAAACTTAATGACAAAGTTTGAATAATGTTGGGTAAAGGGTAAAGTATTGCTACTTTTTAGAGTTGTAAACTAAAGAGTTAGCATTGGGAATCGTGGGTTTATAACTGAAAACGCTTACTTGTTGACCCATAATCCCTATACGGTGGTCCACCAATATGTATTGCAGTTACAATCACGGCCCTGTTCCTTTGTTCCTGTGGTGGGAAAATACATCTTCTTGAAAGTCAGTAACCTTTTCAAATGAAATGCTGACCATTTCCTGACCATGACCCTTGTTCTCTAAATGGGTGGGGTGTCACAATTGCCCATTACTGCTATCGGACGTTTGTTTTCAGTGGAAGTGCCTTGTTCACAGAGATTGCTCATTGTTCTTTGGCTCCTGAGAGGTGAGATTTGGTCCCAGAGGGGAATTGCTGTGATTTGGGGACTGTTTTTCTGAACCCGTGGGTCTGAGAGGAGGAGAACGTGCTTCTGTCTTGGATTCGATTGTTGCTGGGCGCCACATGAACAGCAGACTGCAAACGTCACAGTCTGTCTGTCAGCCACTCGCTAAAAAAGCCAAGATATTAGCCGTCCAATTCCCTCCAGAGCGCCCTTCCACTATTCAAACACTCATTTCGTCCCCTTGGAATTATAAGGTTCTATCTGACATTTTTGTCAAAATTTAGTTATTCACATATTCTTATTCTGTGACCACTTCTTTACATTATGTGATGTTGTTTTTTAAGTATTTAGAAAATAAAAAGGTTCTTTCTACACAGTCGAATGGAATGCAAAAACTTTAAAGCTCAATATCTCAAAACTGCTCAGAACGCAGATAGAACCTTATAATTCCAAGGGGACGATTTGCCAAGGCACAATTATGTAACATTTATCGGTTTCACTTTATTTTGATGGTCCCTTTAACACATTCCGTTGACTATAAGTATAGTTGCACCTACATGTCTGCTAACCCTCATTAGAGTATTAGTAAAGCACTAGTAGACTGGTAGGGTTAGGGTTAGAATAAGTTGACATGTAGTTGCAAAGTTACTTATAGTCAACCGAATGTCAAAAGGGATCATCAAAATAAAGAGTTACCCATTTATCTCGATCAGATCCATCAGTGGAAGGGAAAATCACCGGCAGTCAGAGAAAGCCCAAAGGACGGCTTTTTCCCATTATCGAGAATATGCTTCACAGCAACGTTAAAAAGGGGAGAGAGGAACTGACAAGTAGTGAAATTGTAACATGGCTCACGGCAAAACTGGAAGAGCCACCGATCAGGATAGCCGTCATAAGCTAATGTTCATTCTGAGAGCACTGCACTCTGGGGGATCGAGATTGGGACTGAATTACAGCCATGCGACTGGCCGATGATGGCCGTCAGAGCTAGTTACTCACACGCTGAGGATTTACCTCATAAATCAGTCAATTTAGCTGACAGTCAAAGCCTCAAATCTATCCAATGACCATTATTGTAAGGCTGGTGTTTGGTTGGACTATTTGTTGTCATGTGATCCCCACGTTTCCCTTGTGTTCATGGCGTGTGCTTTTGTTTTCATCTCTTACTTTCTCATTGGTTTATTGATTTCATTACATTCAGGTGTTGCTTATTTATAGCCCTATTTTTGCCATGTGTGTTTGTCAAGCTTTGTCATCTTTTGATGCTGTAGTCCACTGCTTTGAGTTTCACATTCATGCCATGCTTTTGTCAAGTTTATATTTAAGTTATGTTGATTTCCAAGTTATGGAATAATCTGCATTTGGGCTCAGAAAACTGACTCTGCTTATAATTATTAAGGATTCCTTAACATTTCTGACTCTTTTAGAAAAGTTCTAAGGTGAAATGTGACCATTTCTGGCACCCTCAGTTTCTATATTATGCTGGTCTCTGGTCTGGTCTCCATCAATGTAAGTCTGATTGGTGAAAACTTAAGTCTGATCGCTCATGAAAGTAGCTCGTCTCCTCAGCAATCCATATAAGACTAACTTGATCTTCACTGTTTGCCTGTGCGGAACTGCTATACATACAGCGATGCCATACAAGAACCATTTTGGGTGTACATGAATATAGAACTGAGTGTTTAGAGTCAGGAAATTCATACATTTATTCAGAAAGGATACACTAAGTTGATCAACAGTGATAGTAAAGATGTGCATAATGTACCAGAAGTATTTGATCTAAAATACATGCTGTTGTTTTGAACTTTCTGTTCATCAAATGATCCTGAAAATACGATCACGGCTACGACAAACATAAAGCAGCACATCTGTTTTCAACATTGATAATAATAATAATAAATGTTTCTTGAGCATCAAGGATTCTGAGGGATCATGTGACACTGAAGACTGGAGTAATGATGTTGAAAATTCAGCTTTGATCACAGGAATACATTACATTTTACAATATAGTACAATAGAAAACTGTTATTTTATATTTAAATAATATATATCACAATATTACTGTTTTTACTTTTTTATTTAATTTTATAAATGCAGCCTTGGTGAACATAAGAGACTTCTTTCAAAAACATTAAACGAATCTTACCAACCTCAATTTTTTTGAGCTGTGTGAGTGTGTATGAACTGAAGATGAATAGAGATGTTGTCAAAAGAGCAATAAAGAAAGAGTCTGGTTTTGCACACTCAATACAGTATTGATTGAAGTGTTTCGAACAATGCAGTCCAGTCACAGCGTTCACCTTGAGCTCCATGTGAGCGTTACACAGTGTGCATTTACTGACAAAAAAACACTTCACCAGACATAAGAGCACACTGTAAAACCCAACAAGTTAACTCAACTCAAACCGAATGAGGATTGCGGCACTGATTGCGGCAAACCATTTAAGTTTAAAAATAAATACATATGAGTATTGTGAACTCATATATATTGAGTCATATTCACTCATAATTTAGAGTATATGTAACTTGAATATTTTAAGTTCATTCCATTAAACTTTTAAAGTAAGTTCAACCATTTAAACTAACTGGTTTGAGTTCATTTAATAAATCTAATCAAGTCTTAACAGCTATAGCTACTCAAAAGGGTTTAGGAAACCAATTGGCGTAAATGATTTAAGTTGATTAAACTCAAATTAATAAAGTTATATAAGACAAAGGAAAAACATCGGTATAAAGCAATGGTGAAAGAAAAGGATGCAATTATTAACAGTATTTTTTGAAAAATCATTTATTTTACAAAAGGTTCTCAGGCATGAATGTTGTGAAAGATGGTCAGTCAGTCTCCTCACTGTCAAATATACAAAATTGCACAAGACTTCTGCCGAACTGTGAAAAAATTTATCTTCCACTGTTTCACAGTGGAGAAACACACACACAGCATTGGTGTGGCGGCACTTTGACATGTCGTTGTTTGAGAAGATGAACATTTAACAGGAGATTTCACAGTCTTCACCATCACAACCAAAATCTCCAAATGTAGAGCGAAACAAGCTCTGGTGCTCAAGAGCCTCGCGGAGATTTACTGAGCGTGATCCTAAAACACGTTTGTGAACAGTAAGTGTGTGTGTGTGTGTGTGTGTGTGTGTGTGTGTGTGTGTGTGAGAGTGAATGACCCTCACCATGGCTACCGCTGTCACACGGTTGAATCTGTCGAGCCTTGGGGAGCTCATTACAAGATTTTGAAGGAATTTATTTAGTGCTGTACAAGACACACACACACACACACACACACACACACACACACACACACACACACACACACACACACACACACACACACACACACACACTCACACTTCCAACAATATGGGGTTGTAGAGACACAGCTGAGTACCAGTGACTCAAAGGTTTGGACACGTTTCACAGATCTTAAAAACCTTGAAATGATGTCTATGTATTTATTTTTTTATTTTTTACAAAACAATTTTTTGTATTCTTTTCTTTATTGATTAGTTGGAGCAGATAGTGAAGAAAAACAGCCTTCAAATTCAGTTCAGTTTAACAAGCATCATAGTGTGCGGAGCTGGAATATAGACACAGAAGAAGCTCAAAAGTGATTTAATTTGATTCTTATATTTTTGTCACAACATAATTCTGAATTGTGTTTTTAATATATATATTTTTAATGACTTATATAAAATGAATATTTAAATGAATATTAAAGGGGGGCTGTATGTAAGAACTTTCATGTATAAATCACTTTTTTATTGCACGGTGAACAGCTTTATTTTTATTTTGTTTAATTTACGAGTATATAAATTATATATATATTGATATATTGTTTTTTTTTTTACAGTGTGATGACAAAACAAATTCCACTGGATCTATTTTCAAACGGTAACACATTACTTTTTTTTTACACGTAATTTATTATAGTAATGAGAGTAAATTATAATTAAAATCTAACCCTAAGTCTATATAGTAAGTGGATGTTGTTAATTAATATTCATCATTACTTATTTGTGTGATTTTGTCTTTAATATTTAACTCAATATTAACTTATACTCACTGAGCTACAGTCAGCCGTGCTGATATTCAGTAAAATGACTTTCATATTGCTTAAATATATGAGGACTGTGTATAAGATATAAATGTTCACAACAAGGGTTTGCTCTGAGTCCTGCATAATCTATTTAGTCATGCATGATATCGAGGCTCAACATAAGCTGCCTATATGCATGTTGAAAATGTGCGCACGCAAACACTCATCTGAGCTATTCAACACTCACACATATGCAGGCTTTCCTCGTGCAGGACATAATTAAATGTTCTCAGATAAAGCAATCTGTTCTCCTTCATTCCCATCCAGCACAAAGCAACAATAACTTAGTTAACTCGCATTCAATTTGTGATGTTGAAGCCTTTTCTCTGTCTCTGGAGTCCTCATGTTTTACACTGGAAATCTTCCTAGTGCTAGATAGTTTAATATCAGTCCACAGCAGAGTATGAAGGAGTTGAGTGTGTGTGGACGGCGCATTAGCGATTAATCAGAGTAATTTGGCATGAGTT
This sequence comes from Rutilus rutilus, assembly GCF_951802725.1. Lineage (NCBI taxonomy): Eukaryota > Metazoa > Chordata > Actinopteri > Cypriniformes > Leuciscidae > Rutilus > Rutilus rutilus. Next base: position 61,225,282 of record NC_140209.1, read on the forward strand.
AAGCTGCTTTACATCCATCACATAAGCAGAACAACAGGCCTTCATAGAGACACATGCAGATATACAGTACATGCGTATAGTGTTTGTATAGGCTAAGTATTCTGTTATTATTATTATGTACACACTCTACAAGTTGCATATTACATATTTATCTTTATTTATCATGTGTATATGCCGTTCTGATCCATTATGAAAAATGTATTATTCTTATATTACATGTATCAAACCCAAAATCCCCACTCACACTCTTCATCAGACATAGGGGTGACAAGTTTCAATGGCAAAGATGGTCGTAATCACCCTGAATTCACCCCTAATTAACGGATCACATAAGGTGTACCAAAATTAAACTGGTTCTAATATTAACTAACATTGATTTAAAACATTTCGAAATTATTGTAACATTTTTACCTGTCTGGGGGAGATTACTTTTTGACACAAAGATTGAAAAGTCAATGAGGACAAAGGTAGCCTATTTTAATCAACAAATGAACTCATGCAAACGCTAACCATCCTCCGCCTCACCTTTAATTCATCAACATATATGATATTTAGTTTAAATGATAAAGAGTTCCCACATCTTGACCAATGAATGGCCATGACACTTACAATGATAACTCAATCCCGAATTACTCCAATTACTTAAAGGATGAAATTAATCATTTTATGGGCATTGCATTCTCAAAGTTTCCAGCATAATAAGTAGACATACTAAATAATTATGTCATTACTGGTAATGTATTTCCCTGACGTTTCCATGATTTTTTGTTTAATTCGATTCAATTCACATTTATTTGTATAGCTATTTTTCACAATTCACATCATTTCAAAGCATCTTTACAGAAAATGCACGAGTCCACATTACAATTTGGAGTGATCTGTTATCAGAGGTGACTGATGAATTTCAGAAATGTATTATATACAAAAGCACAGTTAGCGAAAAGTATTAATTTAGAATGTAATAATGCAGAAACAATGAGCTCATTGAAGTAATGAATATATGTTTGGAAATCACCATATTTTACGGTGTTATCTGATAGACTTTATCTGTGCGACTGCAGTCTCTGAATCTCCAAACGCCTCACGAAAGAAATCTGTACGGAGACAGAATGCACCGACTCCAGTGATCCATCGCTCTCTTCTCTGATTGGTCGGGAGTGAGCAGCGCTGCCTCGGTTTGCTCTCTGATTGGTTGTTTTCGCAATGGGCCTGTGCAGCGCTTGCCCAGTCTGTTCTCTGATTGGTCGAGAACGCGGTGGGCTGGAACATAGCTGTCAGTACTGACATCCACCACCAACGGAGAGACAATAGGGCAATAGCAGTCGCTCTGTCGGACGTGTGCTACAATCAATACTATCAAGGCTTTAATATATAAAATAACAGAGAGGAGAGCTGAAAGATACATGCATTGCTCCTGATGCTCTAGTTATAAACATTGACCACAACGGAATGACAGCGCGGGGTTTGCGCATCATTTGCTCCTTGAAAGGTAAGAGACATTGTATTTAACATTAATATAATTGATCAAATATGCATATTGATGCTCACTGTCATTCTTATTTGCCATTGTCATTTGGCAGTAAGAACTGCCATACTGTTTAGGTAATACAATGCCTTACTTCCATAAAACCTTACTTTACTTCGAATATGAGCAATATAATTCTTATATGTATTATAATAACACATTATTGGTGCATGCAAACAGCCAGGCGCATGCATTCGTTGTTTTCTTATTATTGACATAAAGGTCTCAATGCAGCTGAGCCCTTCACTGTGTAATCTGCATAGGAAGCAATCCTAAGCAAACCACTGAAGAACAATAGGCTGCCAAAACACATCTTGAGCTGCTATTAGAAGGGTATAAGTCAAGTGAAGGCATGCCATTCATATATACATATACAGTGACATATGTCAGTTACATGCTATAGAGAGATGGTTATTCATTTACTTCTTGTTTTTATTTTGCATGCATGGATAGCCATGCACACTCACACAAACCCAAAGGCGTAAAGTGTACATTCAGTGCATGAAACTGAATGTCCTGTTTATAACCGGGATTGTTCAGACAGGATTTTGCTGGCCAGATGACAACAAATTTAGATGCAAGCTTAATGAGTAATATGGGTTATTACAGGGCAGATATAATGTGGGATAGATGCATTTAATTTTAGATTTGGCAGTTGAAATTTGACACTGACAACATTTACTCAGTATTTACATATTTGATATATTTGTGTATATATATATATTTAAAAGAGGTTTTCGGAAGATGCCGATAAGCTGAAAATGCCCAAAATACTGGCCAATGCATGAGACTGTCACTAGATGTGAGTGTTCAGACACACACAGCGGTGTCCTTTGTCTAGATGAGCTCCATTATTTGAATATCAAGATCTGATATCCAGAAATTCAACAGTCAGTCAAGAGACTAGTCTTATAATGTTTAAACTGTGGTGACATTATTTCACTCTATGACGTTTGTGAAGAAACAATCCTCTAACTGCTTGAATTTAATGAAACCTGAAATTTGATAAAAAGGTAATTGCCAAATTGTGGTCAAGCAACCTTGGTCAGGCATCCTGCAATGTTTGAAATAAGTATATTTATCAGACCTAAGATGAATCCAGGATTATATTACCAGATAGAGAAAATACCTTTCATGCACAGAGACACACAGACAATACCATTTGCAATCCTGTTTACTTCCATAATCTGCCTTATTTCTGAATGAAACATATATTGAAAACACAAATAATTATATTTATTTAATGATAAAAAGTCTCAAACTTCGATTTTATCCGTTACATCAAGCAGGTGGCTGGAGAGGGTGGGGGATGAATAAGTGAAAGGCCGTTTGTGATGCCGGCTAAAACGAACGAGGTGCAGCAAGTTATTCTTTTGATAAAAGATTATCAGGACAAACATTTTTATGCACGGAAGAAACGTGCACAATAAGGTCAATTTTGATTGCATTTTTTTGACTCATGCTCACTGTGAATGCAACACCAAGGACCGAGCCTCGAGCCCTTAGTGTCTCCACTGATCTGACTCCAAGCATGAACATATAATGCTTCATAGCACTGTGAGCATCGTGTGTGTGTGTGTGTGAGTGTGTGAGTGAACAGAACCAGCACTAACAGGGTTTATGGTTTTCTCTAAAACAGTGGTCTCAAACACAGTTCCTGGAGGGTCACTGCTCCTAATCAACATAACTTTTTCAGTTATCTTTTTGCACTCGTGGTACGTTTACACGACAACGATGTACTAAAAGCGGAAAAGTTTTACCTTTGCGTTTTTTCTTTGTACAGACGACAACATTGTCAAAACGATCCTGTTCACACAGATCCGCGAAAATTACTAAAAACGCTGTATTATTCATGCCAGGCCAGTAGATGGCGATGTCACTTTGTAAAGAAACACTACGCATCTATAGACTGAACATGTAATACGCATGCGCGTGACATTACCATTTCAAAACGTTTTCGTTTTTGTAGTTTAGAGGTGAACTAAGGAACTTTTTTACCTTAACTGAACAGCTTCGGAGTCATTAGAATGGTTATATTACTTATTTCGGGTTGAATGGTGGTCGTTTCGCACCCCCCTGGTGCCCGTGAGCAGAAAATACGCACTTGCAACTTTGGGGCGGCGGGCCACCGGCCACCGCGTCAGGAAGTATCGCGTGATATCAGGTCTCGCGATGTAAACAATTGCTTTACGGCCAAAAGAAATCTGCTAAAATGCTGTCATTATTGCGCTCCCTCACGCTGTCCGAACCCGAAGGAAGAAGACGTTTTAAAGAATGTCCCATCTGCTTTGATGTCGTTGATCTACTAGCCTCTGGTGTCTGAGAATCACCAACGAGTTTTTACAACAGTGTTGTCAAATATCTATTCCGAAGCTGTGGGGGAGCTCTAGAGAGAAACCTGCGAGCAAAAAGCGAGAATACAGCGAAGAAATCCCGAAACTACTGAGCCCCGCTTTAAACGGAGACGATAACGGTATCGTTTACAAAAACATGCACTTTGAATCCCGTTTTCAAAAGTTTCCACTTTCAGGCCCCCAAAACACTGTTGACGTGTAAATGAATGGCCAAAACGCTCCCTGGGTAGCAAAGCATTGGACTAGAAGCCAAACAACAAAATGAATAAGAAATCGGAGGTACAACCTGGAGGATACAGTAGAAAGCAGCTTTAGAAGCAACTAATTTAAAAGGGTAGTTCGTTCAAAAAGTTTAATTCTGTCATGTTCTCACCCTCATGCCGATCCAATTTTTTCTGACTTTCTTTCCTCTGTGGGACACAAAAGACAATATTTTTTTAAAATATATCTCTAATTTTATTTTTTTTCAGTCCATATACAATAAAATTCAATGGTGCCTGATGTTATCTGGACTAGAGCCCTGCACGGGCCTCAAATCTAGGCCCGAGCCCGGCCCTGGCCCGAGACGCTCAGGCCCTAGCCCGACCCGTGTCCGACAGCGCATCAGAATTATCAGCCCGAGTCCGACCCGAGCCGGTTTTTTTTTTTTTTTTTTTTTTTTTTTTTTTTTTTACAGCGGCAGCCTGCCCTATTTGCAGCCATTAAAATATGTCCGTTTTGTTAGTTAGGTTTCTTTTCTTTTCATTTCTTTATTAAGTTAATTTAGACAAATGTTTGGAGCATTTAAAAAAAAAAAAAAGTAATAACTCAGTGAGTGTTTTAGCGCAATTTTCTGACGTCATGGGATCACAACACTAAGAGATAGTAAATCTTTTCCTGGATTTTTTTTGTGCGTTCCCAAGATTAGACCTTCCTTAACATAATGCCGAAAACCCGAAGTCTCTAGGGGGTCTGGTTGAGGAGTAGATAGAAGTGCAAGATTGGTGCGCACAGACAGAACAGAAATCATGAGTTAACAATCGCAATTTTGTCCGGTGGAAAATTGCGCTAAAAATTACCACCAAGCAGCCGAGCCAACAGCGAGTAAAACATGTTTGATCAATTTAGCCACTCAAATCAACGCTAATACTTTACTTGGCTACAATAAAATCCATAGATATAAAACACTTCAAGCATATCACAGACAGTTAGTTTAATGTTTATTTATTAAACCACAGTGAGTAATTTTTTTTTTAAATACTGAGGCAGGCTCAGGCTGCTCGCAACAGCGCTCGCAAATGAAATGAGCAATAGAGCAAATTCAATAAAAAAAAAATAAAAAACAAACTTGCAGGTTATCTTACCTCAAAAATGCACCACAGAACATGGCCATTCTTTTTTCCAGTAGTTTCCAACAGTTAAACAAAAATAAAGTCCAATCAAACGAAAAACGAAAAACATCAGTAGCCTAGTTTCCAACAGTTAAACGAAAATAAAGTCCAGTCAAACGAAAAGTTAGAACAGTCTCTTACAGTGCATCGTGGAGAAAAAGAATAGCATCCACAGTGGGAGATTTTAACCCAGTCCTCTCTTCTATCACTCTGCGATTTTTCTCTTAATATTCTGCATTATTTGCACGTGAGGTGAATCGTTGGTTGCGCTGACGGGAAACCTTCTGTGTGTGCGCGTGCTTGCGTGCGTGCGACTGTCATGTCAATCATATGTCAGTGTAATTATAAGATTATGAAAGTTATGAGGTTATTAAATGTCTTTCTATGTTTGTTCTTCTATCGTCGACGTCAACTTCTCATATTTTTTTAATTAATGTCTAAAAATATAAAAAGAAGGATAACCCAAAAAAGGCCCGAGGCCCGGCCCGCATGTGAACTATGACGTGAAAATTGGCCCGAAGCCCGGCCCTAGGGGCGTAAAAAAGTCGGGGCCCGTCGGGCTCGGGCTGAAATGCAGGGCTCTAATCTGGACCCTAGCTTTCTTCAAAATATCTTCTAGAAGAAAGAAATGCAGCTTTGAAACGGCATGAGGATGAGTAAATGATGACACGAATTTCATTCTGAGCTGAACTATTCCTTTAAGGCTTTGGAAAAATCAATAGTTGCTCAATGGCATCCAGTGAATAAGGTATATGTGAGTATTCTCTGTATTTTCCAGATATTAATTTCCTCTGTGCTCCCGCTACACGTGCTTGGCGTTGTGATTAATGGTAGAGGGATTTGTGCTGCAAAACCGTTCGACAGGCTTATACATCTATCCTCCATACCCTGATTACTCCATAACTCCAACGGCAATTTCAATCTAGTTTTGAACCCTGTCTAGTTCAGTTTTCAGCGCAAGACAAATCTTCTTCATTACAAAGACTGATGGCAAGAGGTTTTCTGAAAGTACACAAGGTCCTAACACCATTTTCAGCCGCCACTGGTGGTTTATCTGTGTGCTACTCGATTACCATGGGAACAGAGTAAACAAATTGTACTGTCGACAAACAAAATCAGCCTGCTGAGCGCTTTCTGGCAATATCTGTACTGGTTTCTCATGTTATACTGTAAATTGGTGAGAAAGGATTTGTACTGCACAAATACAAACACCCGGACTACCTGCACTTGGGAGCAAATTGCCCTTGTGAAAAACAACTGTGCTTTATTTTATTACTTGTAGTGTCTGTCTTCAAGTCTAGTATATTTTTTCAAATAAATGTACTAGATATTAAATTACTGAAATGAAAGGCCACTTGAGAGTCTAAGTCAAAAAGATGTCATCCCCAAGGCTCCGGTTCCTCCTTCAATACAAGTCTATAGGATTTTTTCAGTCATTTTATGACCGCCAGGCAAAATCTCAAGACAGATCACTTCGAAAACTACCAGCACATTTCTCCTCAACAAGCTGCATGATTTGAGCCGTCATTCATGTCCGAGTTATGCACTGAAGTTTAATAATTATGTTTAGAGGTTGTTTGACTCCTGAATCCCGAATATCATGTCCGAGTTATGCACTGAAGTTTAATAATTATGTTTAGAGGTTGTTTGACTCCTGAATCCCGAATATCATGTCCGAGTTATGCACTGAAGTTTAATAATTATGTTTAGAGGTTGTTTGACTCCTGAATCCCGAATATCATGTCCGAGTTATGCTCTGAAGTTTAATAATTATGTTTGGCGGTTGTTTGACTCCTGAATCCCGAATATCATGTCCGAGTTATGCTCTGAAGTTTAATAATTATGTTTAGCGGTTGTTTGACTCCTGAATCCCGAATATCATGTCCAAGTTATGCACTGAAGTTTAATAATTATGTTTAGGGGCTGTTTGACTCCTGAATCCCGAATATCAGCAATAGTAATAGTGATGCTTGAAGGGAACCTTCTTTCATTTAAGACCCTTGACAATGGCTACAGGTTGTAGTTGTAGTCTAGATGACTACTGCTATGCATACTGAACATAAATAGTGTTCAGTTCTAAAGGAATTAGATGTATATTTACAGAGAGCGTCGAGTGTAGTGTTCGTAAGAGCCCGTATAGCATTGATTAAGCTGCTTGTAATGATGATTACCTTTAAATGGCTCAGCACAGGATTTTGGCAGCCACTTCATC